>NC_135898.1:3928563-4200005 GCF_964194155.1 Cetorhinus maximus | reverse complement strand
TGTAAATCCTGAGGTCAGTTAGAAATTAACCATCACCTTAAGTCTGTAGACTGGGAGATGATTCTGCCTTTGCTGCTCTGGGTTTGGAGAGACCCGTATGAATAAATGGTCCTCTTCATCCATGGCTGACACTATGAAGAGCGACAGAAGTGCACAAGGCAGACGGAGCCACAGGATATTCTATTTCATAGTGGTCTGTCAGCCCTGGCTCAGTTGGTAAGCACCCTTGCCTCCGAGATCAGAGGTTATGACCTCAAGTCTCACTCAATGGATTGTACAAAAAAGAAATCACGATTGTGAGTGCAGCACTGCCGTGTTGTCTTTCAAATGAGGCATTAAACCCAAGCCCCTTCCACCCTTCCAGGAAAGATCCCATGGTACTAGTTTGCAGATGAGCGGTGTCCTGGGACGAGTATTTAACCCTCAACCAACATCACTACGATGGATAATCTGGTCATTATCACACTGCTGTTTGAGGGAGCTTGCTATGTGCAAATTGGCTGCCATGTTTCCTACATCATCACAGTCAGGGTATTTCAAAAGTATTTCATTCTTTGTGGTGGCCTGAGGTCATGTGAGGGAAGCTATAGAAACTGCTATTCTTACTGAAATCATTGACTCACCACAGGTGTTTAGGTGATGACATTCTTTAGCCATGTGATTAATTTAAGTAGAAATAGATTTATATATGCTCAGACAATGCAGAAAAATGTACTTCACGCGTATATGTTTACTGAACTAACAACTAATACTCTACGGCAACCAAGGGAATAATGCATGCACAATGAGCAAGCAACACTTGCACACTGTTGTTGGTCTTTACCCTTTTACCAGCAAGTACATGGAAAGGTTGAAGTTCAATCATACACACACAGCATGTGAATATTGAGATCATTTTCAATTTTTCCCTCACTTTATATTCAGTTAACCACATCCAGATTTCCAATTAGCCACATTTGACTAGTGGGTAACACATTGAACAACTGTGTTTTATTACAGAGGTGCTATGCATCAACATATTATTAGCCGGGCCACTGATTTATGGTCCTGAATCCATTCAAGCTCCAATTTCATTATATTGTACTATGAGATTTTTATTGGTGTTCCAGGATCTCATTCGTTGACTGTCTATTTTTCACTGAAACTATATATCAGTCATTTTTATTATTATCTGTTTCTTTACTTTATATATTCAGCATTTATCCCTTGGTCCAATTTGCCAAGGAAAACATCATACTCTTTAAATAATGCAGCGCAAGGCCCAGATGCATATATAATGGTTGGAAGACTCTCTTTTAGATCCAAAACCTGTCCAACTCAGCTTTGAATATACTCAATGACCCAGCCTCCACTCCTCCCTGTGGAAGAGAATTCCAAAGGTTCACCACCGTCTGAGAGAGGAAATTCCTCCTCATCTCCGTCTTAAACGGAAGACCCTTTACTTTGAAATTGTGCCCCCTGTTTCTCAATTCCCCCACAAGAGGAACCATCGTCTCAATATCCACCCGTCCATAGAACCATAGCAAAGCTATGGTGAAGAAAGAGGCCATTCAGCCCATCATGTCTGTGCCAGCCAAAAAGACAAAAAAGGAATGAGCCGCTCATTTTAATCCCACTTTCCTACTGTCAAGTGCCCCTCAGAACCTTATATGTTTCAGTCAGATCACCTCTCATTCTTCTCAACTCCATTGAGCGTAGGCATAATCTGCTCAACATTTCCTCACAAGACAACCCTTTCATCCTAGGAATCAGCTGACAGAATCTTCTCTGAACGGCTTCCAATGTTAGTATGTCCCTCCTTAAGTGACCAAAACTGTACAAAGTACTCCAGGTGCAATCTCACCAATGCTCTGTACAGTTATAGCAAGATTACGCGATGGTTATATTCCATCCTCCTTGCAATAAAGGCCAACATTCCATTTGCCTTCCTAATTACTTGCTGTACCTGCATGCTAACTTTTTGTGATTTCATGCACCAGGACACCCAGATCCCTCGTACCTCAGAGTTCTGCACTCTCTCTCTATTTAGTGGTGATCATTGCAAACTGAAAACGTGGCCGGCAAAGGGGATGGAGTTTGACAAGAGCAATTGGTTTGGAGTGCTTGTACCATGCCTGTGGTGGATTCTGGGCCTCGGATCTATCCACAGCTAAACATTCCTTTGTACCTTCCTGAGCAGTGTTGGTGTGCAGGCTGCTGCGTCATTTTCAAACAGAAAATCAATTAGACATTGATTACTGGGAGCCTTATCCCCGCTGTCATGAAGCTGTTAATATGTATGTAATATTTTGGAAAATATTTTTCTTTTAATATAGAGGTTTAGTCTGCAGGTGTGTCTTACTTGGATTAAAGCCAGCTAGTCTGGGGTGCTTTGATATGCACTAGTTTTGAGATGGAAGTGAGATGGAAGAGTGATAGCGTGCATTTTCATTTTTTGAATAGAGCATTCAAGAATTGGGGTGAAAACCTGACACCTATCCAGCAGATACCAAGCAACATGTTTATATTACTACTAAAATTGATACTATGAAAGGAATTTCATTGTTAAAAGGTGAAGTTTAAAGAGGCTGGTGAAATAATGAGAATTTGAATTCAATCAGTGGTGGTACTTCAGTAGTTTTCGGGTGTGCAGGGCAGAGGCAATGTGAGATCAAAAGGCAGCTGTAAGCCACCAACTGGCTCCACAGGAACCAAAGTGAAAAGAACCTCAATTTGAATTTGTGAGGTGAAAATGCTTTGTCTGGTGTTTGGTTCAGTCTATGGGTTGCTGTTACCTTAATGGAGATTAGTTTTGGAATTTGTTAAACGTTATAATAGTAGTAATTTTTAGCCATGTGTAAATATATTTTTAACCTGTGTAAATTAATAAAATGTTTCAGTTAGTTTAATGTAAAACCTCAAGAACTGATGATCTGATTCCTGAATTTAGAGTTGCATCTCAAACATAACACTTAAAATTTTAGGTTATGACAGTTGTTTAAAGTTTCCCTCTGGGATTTTTAAATAACTCAGCTTTACCAACTGCATCGGTCATAACAGCAAAAGCTCAACAAGTGAATGCCCCTTACGGTGTAGTGTAGAGACATATGTGCATAGGATCCAAGCCAATGAAGCAGAAACAAAGGCCAGGATTTTATGGCCCCTCTCACCCGGTGGAATATTACGGTTCTGCTGAACCAAACGGAGATTTAAATGGCTTGCCGCATCCACTGGGGAGGGAGACACACCGTGGCAGGGCCGTAGAGTCCTAGCCCAAGACACAGATCTTTTCTTTATTGAGAGAGTTTAATGACTTGTTTAGTCTCACAGCTCCCATCCCACACAGCCCAGTGTCCCAGCTATCCCCTATTTATACGTGCTCAAAGACAATTAACACCCATCACCTGTTTCTCCTAACCTTAATAATGTAATTAACAAACCCTAATAATGTAATTTGACAAGACATTAATGCATATAGTTTGAATGGTGATGGAGGCTCTGAAATGTCCTTATTGTACAAAGGACAATCATCTACTTATATCACCACCCTGTGACTCATGTGGGAAGACCAGTTGGTGAAAAAAGGAAGCTTGCACTTGGCAATCCTCTGAAACATGTCAAAGCAATTCACATGTACTGAGTGCAGTGACACAGTTACACAGAGGAAGTAGCATTTTATGCATAGCGAGATCCCACAAACGGAAGTTGTTATATATTGTAAGGAACTTGTAAAGGGAGACAGAAACTCAGGTGGCCAGATCAAATGCTTACTGATATTATCACTTACTGGGAATGTTCATCATGTACAAATATATAACAGCTATGAATTGCACAATTGGTTCCATTATTTTCCACAGACTTGGTTGAGAGAAGGATTTGATGAGTAACAGGAAGGACTCCCTGCTCTTCTTCTACAACCTTGTGTGCCACAGCCCCACCAGTGGCACAACCCAGGAAATTGTGAGGTGGTAGATAATCTAAGAGGGAACCAGTTGAAGAAAGGGAATGTTTGGAGTCAGTGCACAAATATCATTCTCCTGTAATGCAAATATAGAACTTCCCTATGTAAACATGCTCATTGTCACGCTCCATGTAAATATGTTCACTGACATGCTCCATGTAAACCTGTTCACTGTCATGCTCCATGTAAACCTGCTCACTGTCACGCTCCATGTAAACTTGCTCACTGTCACGCTCCATGTAAACCTGCTCACTGTCACGCTCCATGGAAACCTGCTCACTGTCATGCTCCATTTAAACATGTTCACTGTCATGTTCCACGTAAACATGTTCACTGTCACACTCAGTATAAATCTGCTCACTGTCATGCTCCATGTAAACCTGCTCACTGTCATACTTCGTGTAAACCTGCTTACTGTCACGCTCCATGTAAACATGCTCACTATCATGCTCCATGTAAACTTGCTCACTGTCACGCTCCATGTAAACATGCTCACTATCATGCTCCATGTAAACCTGCTCACTGTCACACTCCATGTAAACCTGCTCACTGTCACGCTCCATGTAAACCTGCTCACTGTCATGCTCCATGTAAACATGCTCACTATCATGCTCCATGTAAACCTGCTCACTGTCACGCCCCATGTAAACATGCTCACTGTCACGCTCCATGTAAACCTGCTCACTGTCATGCTCCATGTAAACCTGCTCACTGTCACACTCCATGTAAACCTGCTCACTGTCACGCTCCATGTAAACCTGCTCACTGTCATGCTCCATGTAAACCTGCTCATTGTTACGATCAATGTAAACCTGCTCACTGTCACGCTCCATGTAAACCTGCTCATTGTTACGATCAATGTAAACCTGCTCACTGTCACGCTCCATGTAAACCTGCTCACTGGCATGCTCCATGTAAACCTGCTCACTATCATGCTCCATGTAAACCTGCTCACTGTCATGCTCCATGTAAACCTGCTCACTGTCACGCTCCATGTAAACCTGCTCATTGTCACGCTCCATGTAAACCTGCTCACTGTCATGCTCCATGTAAACCTGCTCATTGTTACGATCAATGTAAACATGCTCACTGTCATGCATCATGTAAACCTTTTTTTTTCATTCACGGAATGTGGGCTTCGCTGGCTGGACCAGCATTTATTGCCCATCCCTAGTTGCCCTTGACAAGATGGTGGTGAGCTGCCTTCTTGAACCGCTGCAGTCCATGTGGTGTAGGTACACCCACAGTGCTATTAAGGAGGGAGTTCTAAGATTTTGACCCAGCAACAGTGAAGGAACTGCGGTATATTTCCAAGTCAGGATGGTGAGTGACTTGGAGGGGAACTTCCAGGTGTTGGTGTTCCCATCTATCTGCTGCCCTTGTCCCTCTAGATGGTAGTGGTCGTGGGTTTGGAAGGTGCTGTTAAAGGAGCCTTGATGAATTCCTGCCCACTGTCACGCTCCATGTAAACCTGCTCACTGTCACGCTCCATGTAAACCTGCTCACTGTCTCGCTCCATGTAAACCTGCTCACTGTCACGCTCCATGTAAACCTGCTCACTGTTACACTCCATGTAAACGTGCTCACTGTCACATTCCATGTAAAGCTGCTCTCTGTCACGCTCCGTGTAATGTGCTCACTGTCGCACTCCATATAAATGTGTTCACTGTCATGCTCCATGTTATGTGCTCACTGTCACGCTCCATGTAAATGTGCTCACTGTCACACTCCATGTAAACGTGCTCACTGTCACGCTCCATATGAGCATGTTCACTGTCACGCTCCATGTAAATGTGCTCATTGTCACACTCCATGTAAACGTGTTCACTGTCATGCCCCATGTTACATGTTCACTGTCATGCTCCATGTTACGTGTTCACTGTCACGCTTCATGTAAATGTGCTCACCGTCACATTCCATGTAAACGTGTTCACTGTCATGCCCCATGTTACGTGTTCACTGTCACGCTCCATGTAAATGTGCTCACTGTCACACTCCATGTAAACGTGTTCACTGTCATGCCCCATGTTACGTGTTCACTGTCACGCTCCATGTAAATGTGCTCACTGTCACACTCCATGTAAGCGTGTTCACTGTCATGCCCCATGTTACGTGTTCACTATCACGCTCCATGTAAACGTGCTCACTGTCACACTCCATGTAAACATGTTCACTGTCATGCCCCATGTTACGTGTTCACTGTCACGCTCCATGTGAGCATGTTTACTGTCATGCTCCATGTAAATGTGCTCACTGTCACATTCCATGTGAGCGTGTTTACTGTCACGCTCCATGTAAACGTGCTCACTATCACGCTATCAGCTATGAAAGGGCCTGTCAGAAAACTTATGGTTCTCCACCTTAATGTTGCGTTCTGTGCTGTTACGAGACACACATTCTATTCTTACTATAACATGTGAAGTACGTAGCTCCCAAGGGTTTTTTTTTTAATAGTGAGAGTGGAGTCCATGTGTAACACATGATCTAGTCACATTAGAGAAATAGTCTTGTAACATTCAGCTGTCTGTATTTATGATATTTTATCTTGTATTGTTTATACTATGTGATTTACAAATAACATGGTATCACCTGCATACAGCCTCATTCTTACAAATTAAACTGATTGATGCTGTACACAAAGATGTCAAACAGGAGATAACAATGAAAGAGTTAGATCAATGCTAGGCTTTAATTCATGTTCATAAACCACATGGAGCAATGGCTTTTGTGATTTATAATATTATCTAAACCACTTAACTTTTGCTGTCTTCTTGCTCTGTCCCAATTCTTACAATCTAAAACATTTACCCGATAGAGGTCTTCAATATGATGGAAAGGTTCGGGTTAAGTGGACAGAGGTGTGGGGGAAAAAAAAGCTAGGGGTTCCAAAACTCGGGGCCAACATTTTAAGATGGTCACTGATGAATCCAATAAGGAATTCAGGAGAAACTTCTTTACCCAGAAAGCGGTCATAATGTGGAACTGACTACCACTGGGAGTGTTCATTTGAATTAACCAGATGTATTAAAGGGGAAGCTGGATAAGCACATGAGGAAGTTTCATGGCACTGTGGGTCATACCCCTGTCTCTGAGCCAGAGGCTCTGGGTTAGAATCCCTCTCAGGGACTCGATGACCACAGAAGGTGCATTCATAACGTGGCTAAACAGGCTGATTATCAACCTGTAAAATCCTTCCAATGTGTCTATAGCAGGCACTAAAGGCTGGGCAGTCTCCTGGTCAGCCATGCTCAGCAAAGCAGCACCTTCCAAACCCACAATCACCACCATTTAGAAGGACAAGGGCAGCAGACAGCTGGGAACACCACCATCTTAACTTGGAAATATATCGGCCGCTCCTTCACTGTCGCAAGGTCAAAATCCTGGAACTCCCTCCCTAACAGCACTGTGGGTGTACCTACACCACATGGACTGCAGCGGTTCAAGAAGGCAGCTCACCACCACCTTCTCAAGGGCAACTAGGGATGGGCAATAAATGCTGGGCCCAACCAGCGAAGCCCACATCCCGTGAATGAATTTTTTAGCAAATGCTTGATGTGGAGTGATGACCTTCAAACATAGTGACAGGGTAGTGGCCTGTTCCAGGGAAAACCAGGTCACAGAAACAGACATAAGCACACGTTTTGTCTGCCTCATATACCACAAGGCATGGAAGAGAAGAGAAAAAGATAAGCACATGAGGATGAAAGGAATAGAGTGATACGTTGATGAAGTACAGTGAAGGAAGGAGGAAGGACTTGTGTGGAAACAGTTAACATTGAGATTTTAACGTCACGCATCTAGCCTAAGGGAAATATCACAAGTCTTATTGGTATTCAATCAGAAACAAAAACTGCATTAGTACACCCAAAAAAAACCCAGAATGCATCTCGTTACCTTCATTCACAGGATTCCCAGAAGCAACATGAAGGGAATTTAATCCCAGCCTCACACAGCAATTATAATTCACAAACCTATTCCCACTCACTAATTTATCACCAGCCTGTGGGGAGAAAGCAACCCCTTTTCTCTTTTGCAAACTTGTTCAGGTTTCATCCTGAGTGAACACAATTTCAAAGAAATGTTTTTTTAATCCCTAATCATGTGGTGAGAAAGGACAATTTGTGTAAAGGTGCAGGATGGCTACACTGGAGGCTAAAATTCACAGGAAGACACTGGTTGAGGGACCAGAGTGCAGACATCGTGATGTGGCAGTTACAACGCTGGTCAAGTGAACTACAAGGCTCTGGGTTCAAATTCTTCCGTGGTAAATAATGAGGCTCAATCAGTAAATTCTAGAAAGTTAAACACTTTGGATAGTTGTAAAACTCCAACTGCACGGACAACTGCACCCCAGCAAAGGGAATCTTGTCTACCCCTAACAGTTGCAATTGGCAGTTGGGTCTGAACAAGCCACTTGGTCTCCAAGCTTATTCGATGGGGGTCATAAATGTGACCCACACCTTCAAGAGCAAATTATTTTAAAACAGGTATTGTCCTCTTAATATCACAGGCCTAGCTCTGGCCTGCTCTCCCAAGTGTCTGACCAACGCTCCCACATCTCTAACCTGTGCTCCCAAGTCTCTCTAACCTGTGCCCTCCCACATCTTTGACCTGCACTCCCAACACTTTGAACTATACTCCCACGTCTCTCTGACCTCCACTCCCAAGTCTCTGACTTGCGCTCCAATATCTATGACCTGTGCTCCCATGTCTCTGTCCTGTCCTCCCATATTTCTGACCGGTGCTCCCAAGACTTTGACCTGCGCTCCCACATTTCTCTGACCTACAACCCTAAATCTCTCTGACCTGCGCTCCCAAGTCTCCCTGACCTGCACTCCCAAGTCTCTGGCCTGCAATCCCAAGACTCTGACCTGTGCTTCCATGTCTCTGACCTGCACTCCCATATCTAAGACCTGTGCTTCCAAGAGTCCAACCTGCACTCCCAAGACTCTGACCTACACTCCCATGTCTCTCTGACCTGCACTCCCATATCTATGACCTGCGCTCCTAAGTCTCTGACCTATGCTCCTAAGAGTCTGACCTGCACTCCCAAGACTCTGACCTGTGCTCCCATGTCTCCCTGACCTGCGCTCCAATATCTATGGCCTCCCACATCTCTGACTTGTGCACCCAAGACTTTGACCTACACTCCCAAGTCTCCGACCTGTGCTTGCAAGTCTTTGACCTGTGCTGGCAAGTTTCTGACCTGCGCTCCCAAGATTCTGACCTGCGCTTCCAAGAGTCTGACCTGCACTCCCAATCTCTGACCTGCACTCCCAAGACTCTGGCCTGCGTTCCCATGACTCCCAGGCCTGTGCTCCTACATCTATAACCTGTGTTCCCAAGTCTCTGACTTGCATTCCAATATCTATGGCCTGCCCTCCCACATCTCTGACCTGCACTCCCAAGTCTCTGACCTGCACCCCCAAGTCTCTGACCTATGCTTGCAAGTCTTTGACCTGTGCTGGCAAGTTTCTGCCCTGCACTCCCAAGTCTCTGACCTGTGCTCGCAAGTCTTTGACGTGTGCTGGCAAGTTTCTGACCTGCACTCCCAAGACTCTGGCCTGCGCTCCCATGACTCCCAGACCTGCACTCTCACATCTATAACTTGTGCTCCCGTGTCTCTGACCTGCACTCCCATGTCTCTGACTGTGCTCCAATACCTCTGACCAGCGCTCCCACGTCTCCCTGACCTGCGCTCCCATTCCTCTCACCTGCACTCCTATGTCTCTGACCTGCGCTCCTATGTCTCTGACCTGCGCTCCCATGCCTCTGACCTGCGCTCTTATGTCTCACTGACCTGTTGTCCCATGTCTGTCTGACCTGTGCTCCTATATCTATGACCTGTGATCCCAAGTCTCTCTGACCTGCGCTCCCACATCTCTCTGCCTGGGCTCCCACATCTCTCTGATCTGCATTCCCACATGTATGACCTGTGCTCCCACATCACTGACCTGCGTTCCCACATCTAAGACCTGAGTTCCTACATCAATGACCTGCGTTCCCATCATCCTTGCTTCTGTGCTCCATTGGAGCATCGCCTTTGTTCTCTGCACTTCAGCACAGGACAGTCTTAAATCTTCAGGCTATCTTCTTCAGGGCACAGTGGAAAATATTTGCTTGTGAGGCAAGGGCTGAGTAAGGTCCACAGAACCTGTGGAAATGCCTGTTATCCTGAGTCAATCAGGGGCCACAAGAGCAGTGAAAGGACTCCTAGCGAACCAGAAATAGCTGATCCCTGAATGTTATATCAACTGTTTCTAAATTACCTATAGCAAATGTGTCTTTTCATCATTGTGCCTGTACAGGTTTGAGGTCAGATTAGGTAGGAAGTATTTAGTATTGTTGTCTAATAATATGAAGGGGCTCCCACATGATAAACTGTTGTCCTGCCATTAGAACTGAGATTCTCACTCATATAGCTTTCAGCTTTATCTAAAATGCCAAGAATGATACAGTCACTGTCAGCACCTTGAGTGCAGATGCATTGCACATTGTCACTCAATGTACTGGAGGTCTTGTGGCCGCGGTGGTTAGTGTCCCTGCCTCGGAGCCAGAAGCTGCAGATTTCGAGTCCCAGCTCTGGATTTGATGGCCAAGGAAGGTGTGTTCATAACACGTCCAACCAGGTTGAGTACGAACCTGCAAATCCCTCCAACAACACACCAGAAGCAGGCGGTAAGAGCAGGAGAGACTCCTGGTCAGCCATCTGGGGGAAAGGAATTTGAGCCTCTACCATCACTATCCATAGTTCCAGACAACAACATGCGTGTAAAAGTGCATGTCGCCGCAGCAATTCAGACTCCCTGGGTGAGCTGGAACCAATCAGGATAGCATCACAGGGTTAAATTGACACTTCTACTAAGTTCAACAAAACCATCTGCTTCATATGTGACTCAAGACTCCCAACAAGATTGCTGGTGATGAAAGGTCACCAACCTGAAACATTAACTCTGTTTCTCTCTCCCCGGATACCGTCGAGGGTTTCCAGCAGATTCTGTTTGCTTTTCACACTGGCAGCATCTGCAGGCTTTTGCTGATGATGATGATGATGATTTGGGGGTAACAGTAAAAACTGCCGTGGTTGGGATGAGTTCGTTGGGTTCTTGAATGTCACTCGCCAGACGTGTTCCTAGAATCCCCCAGGCAGCGCAGAACATGCCAATAACCAAATAGGATTACAATGATCCCAAGCCCTGGAGCGTTTCCAAAGAGGCAGCTGAGTGCCTCTTAATCATCAGTCAACAAGAACAATCCCAAATCCTCGCATCGATTCTCCGCTGCAGGGTGTTTTGGGTTGTACTCCAGCACATCAAAACACGCTAAGGCACACTCTGGGCCCTGAACCTTCCATGGCGGACAAGAAAAGAAAGTGTTTTACTCAAGAATCAGCTTCGTCCAGTTCCCCACAGACTTTCCCCCAAAGCTTGTGGGCTTGTACAATGGTGGGGGGGCGCTGAGCACTGACTCATCGAGGCTTCCATTGCTTGTGTCTGACAAAGGGGGTGTCTGATGGCACTCCTCGTGTCTGAAAAAGAGGGTGTCTGACGGTTCACTCTGGGGCCTGACCTGTCTGATGGATCCCCCTGTGTCTGGGTCAGGGAGCAGCTGGCTTCCCTCTTTGTACCATTAGTTAGCTGTCAGTGCAATCCTTCCTTTCTTCACCATTTTTCACTGAAGTTACCTGGAAACAGCAGGCACATGATCGACTTGTGTCCCAGGTTGTAGCACAGAGTGTGGACACATGCCTGAAGGACCCATTGCTCTGACAATGACCTGTACTGGTGAGGCATCATAGCCTAAACCTCACCTGTCAAAAAGATAACCAGCTACCACTGGTTTAACCCAAGCTGCAATCTAGTGTCAGACAAAGCGAGTGTTGCATTATCTGTTGAGATGTGGTAACTGTTGAGGTTGATGTAAAGAGATCTGTGACACTGTCCAGAGTGAAGGGCAGAATTTTCCCCCAGTGCCCAAGACAATATTCGAGGAACATAGGAACAGGAGTAGGCTTACCATCAGGGGGTCAACCCTGGTTCAATGAAGAGTGCAGGAGGGCATGCCAGGAGCAACACCAGACATGCCTAAAAATGAGGTGTCAACCTGGTGAAGCTATAATACAGGACTATTTGTGTGCCAAGCAGTATAAGCAGCAAGAGATAGACAGAGCTTAGCGATCCCACAACCAACAGATCAGATTTAAGCTTTGCAGTCCAGCCACATCCAGTGGTGAATGGTGTTGGACAATTAAACAACTCACTAGAGGAGAAGGATCCACAAATATCCTCATCCTCGATGATGGGGGAGCCCAGCACATCAGCGCAAAAGACAAGGCTGAAGCATTCGCTACAATCTTCAGCCAGAAGTGCCGAGTGGATGGTCCATCTCAGCCTCCTCCGGACATCTCCAGCATCACAGATGCCAGTCTTCAGCCAATTTGATTCACTCCATGTGATATCAAGAAATGGCTGAAGGCACTGGATACTGCAATGGCTATGGGCCCTGACAATATTTCAGCAATAGTACTGAAGACTTGTGCTCCAGAACTTGCCGCGCCCCTAGCCAAGCTGTTCCAGTACAGCTACAACACTGGCATCTACCCGGCTATGTGGAAAATTGCCCAGATATGTCCTGGACACAAAAAGCAGGACAAATCCAACTTGACCATTTACTGCCCCATCAGTCTACTCTCCATCATCAGTAAAGTGATGGAAGGAGTCATCAACAGCTTGACATCAAGACAGCATTTGACCGAGTGTGGCATCAAGGAGCCCTAGCAAAACTGGAGTCAGTGGAAATCAGTGGGAAAACTCTGCTGGTTGGAGTCATACCTAGTGCAAAGGAAGATGGTTTGGTTGTTGGAGGTCAGTCATCTCAGCTCCAGGACATCACTGCAGGAGTTCCTCAGGGTAGTGTCCTCGGCCCAACCATCTTCATCTGCTTCATCAATGTCATTCCTTCCATCATAAGGTCAGAAGCGGAGATGTTCGCTGATGATTGCACAATGTTCAGCACCATTCGAGACTCCTCAGATACTGAAGCAGTCCATGTCCAAATGCAGCAAGACCTGGACAATATCCAGGCTTGGGCTGACAAGTGGCAAGTAACATTTGCGCCACACAAGTGCCAGGCAATGACCATCTCCAACAAGGGAGAATCTAACCATTGCCCCTTGACGTTCAATGGCATTACCATCGCTGAATCCCCCACTATCAACATTCTGAGGGTTACCATTGACCAGAAACTGAACTGGACTAGCCATATAAATACTGTGGCTACAAGAGCAGGTCAGAGGCTGGGAATCCTGTGATGAGTTACTCACCTATTGACTCCCCAAAGCCTGTCCACATTCTACAAGGTGCAAGTCAGGAGTGTGAGGGAATACTCCCCACTTGCTTGGATGAGTGCAGCTCCCACAACACTCAAGAAACTGGACACCATCCAGGACAAAGCAGTTCACTTGACTCCCACCCCATCCACAAAAATTCACTCCGTCCATCACCGACACACAGTAGCAGCAGTGTGTACCATCTACAAGATGCACTGCAGCAACTCGCCAAGGCTTCTTCGGCAGCACCTTCCAAACCTGTGACCTCTGCCATCTAGAAGGACAAGGGCAGCAGACAGATGGGAACATCACCACCTGGAAGTTCCCCTCCAAGTCACACATCCTGACTTGGAAATATATTGCTGTTCTTTTACTGTCGCTGGGTCAAAATCCTGTAATTGCCTCCCTAACAGCACTGTGGATGTACCTACACCACATGGACTGTGGTGGTTCAAGAAGGCAGCTCACCACCACCTTCTCAAGTGCAATTTTGGATAGACAATAAATGCTGGCCCAGCAGGTGACACCCACATCCTATAAATGAATTTAAATAAGGCAGGGATGAGGACAATGAAGGTGTGTGTGGGATAATGAACGGTGATGTCCCTTGAACTGGCAGTAAATGAGGGCCCTATGAATGTGCGATGGGTTTGTGAATGTGTGAGTTGAGAGTGATGAGAAGAGTGACTTATCCTGGCAGAACGGAGGAGATCATTCATCCTCTTGCAGCACTGGGTGGCTCTCTTTTCCTGAATGGCACTGACCACCGCTGTCACCGCCTCCCAAACCAGATTGGTCACGTTGATGCCCATTTTGCATCCAGAGCTGGGGGGTAGAAGACATCGCATCCGGCCTCCATGGCATCCAAAAGGTGTTCCAGTGACACGTCATTAAACCTGGGGCCTGCAGTCTTTTTGCCTTTCGTGGACATCTTCCCTGCAGCAGTCAGCATTGAGACTAGACTATAACGCGCGGCTAGACTTTAACAATGGTGCCCGGCGTGATGAAGCGGCGAGGTGATGGCGTGGCGGGTGAATGAGAGCCCGCCCGCCATGGAAACGGCGTGTTCCCCAGCAATGCAGAATTAACGTGGCAGGTTTGGGACGATATGGAGTGAAAACCTGTCATCGTGGCCAGCGGGTAAAACGTCGCTTTACCCGTCCACTACCACACTGAGTGCAAATCCAGGATGATTCCACCCTAAGTGTTTTCTAACGTCACTCCTAAAAGATATGGATCCAATTTTTAGACTATGGCCCCCCACCAGCCCGAGCCCTTCCAAGCTAGCAGAAAGAGTTTAGCCCATCTACCCAATCTGTTCCCAATAACATCTAAAAAAACATTGATCAAATCACACCTTAACCTCCTAAATTCAAGGGAATACAAGCTGACCTTGCATTATCTCTCCTTGTAGCTTAACCCTCGGGATGCAGGTGTCAGTCTGATAAATCTACACTGCACTCCTTCCAATGCCCAGATATCCTACATAGGGAATGGTGCCCAGACCACTCACAGTCACTCCATGTGTGGTCTAACCAGGACTTTCTGGAGCTGTAGCATGAATTCTACCCCCTTGTAGTCCTTTCGGTATAAAGGTCAGCATTCCTCCCTGAACCAACATAATGATCCATATCTTTCAAACTGTACATTGGTATTTTCTGCCAACAGTAGCCACACATCAAAAGGGAGTAATTGGGCTGTTAAGTGCTTTGAGATCTCTTGATACACACAACATTCACACTTTGATCTTACAGATTTCACTCTAATGTATAATCAGACACTACTATTATATATTTAAAATGAGATGTGATAGTCTGAATTATTGCATTAAAACAATAATTAAGAATGATACAATCCATATCATTCTGTGTGCAATTACATTTTGCAGTATTTATATTCAGATGTGTTCCTCTTGTTCATGATTAATCAGTTGCCATTGAACAGATGATCATATTTGCATAAAAACATTTCAAAGTTTCGCATGAGCTTTTTGCTGAGCACATAAGATGTCTAATTAATCTCAGCAATTATCTCAATAATAGAACAACACTTCACAGTGTTGTTATTAGATTTAGTCAGTCCACGCCGCCCTCACGGTGATAACTCGGAGTGACCTCCCACACCCCATTGCCGTGGACCTCCGAGTGGAGATACAGGAGAAGCTCAATGGGATGGCGACAGTTCAGGTAGCAGATAATTCAGGGGCAGCAGCATTAGACGGCACAGGTTTGCAAGGGGCAAGCTAAAGGCAGACACCAGGATCATAAAACCATAAGAAAGAGGGTTTGGTCAGATCCATCAAGCCTGCTCTACTGCCATTCAATCAGACCATGGCTGATCTTGGATTTCAACTGCACCTTCCTGTATGAGCTCGATTCCTTCACTTCCCAAAGATCTATTGATCTCAGCTTTGAATATGCTCAGTGACTGAGCATCCACAGCTCTGACAGACAGAGGTTCCCTAAGGTTCACAATCCTCTGAGTGTAGAAACTTCTCACCTCAATCCTAAATGGCTGACCCCTTATCCTGAGACTGTGACCCCAAATAATAAACCATCCAGCCAGGGGAATTTTTTTGGTGATCTTTCAGGAATCACTCGAGTCAGGGAGGGTCCCAGAGGACTGGAAAATCGCTAATGTAACCCCCCTGTTTAAGAAGGGAGTGAGGCAAAAGACGGGAAATTACAGGCCAATTAGCCTGACCTCGGTCGTTGGTAAGATTTTAGAGTCCATTATTATGGATGACATTTCAGAATACTTCGAAGTGCATGGTAAAATCAGGCAAAGTCAGCATGGTTTCATCAAGGGGAGGTCATGCCTGACAAATCTGTTAGAATTCTTTGAGGAGGCAACGAGTAGGTTAGACAAAGGAGAGCCAATGGATGTTATCTACTTGAACTTCCAGAAGGCCTTTGACAAGGTGCCGCACAGGTGGCTGCTCAGTAAGATAAGAGCCCATGGTGTTAGAGGCAAGGTACTAGCAAGGATAGAAGATTGGCTGTCTGGCAGGAGGCAGAGAGTGGGGATAAGGGGGTCCTTCTCAGGATGGCGGCCGGTGACTAGTGGAGTTCCGCAGGGGTCAGTGTTGGGACCACAACTTTTCACTTTATACATTAGTGATCTAGATGAAGTAACTGAGGGCATCCTGGCCAAGTTTGCAGATGATACAAAGATAGGTGGAGGGACAGGTAGTATTGAGGAAGCGGGGAGGCTGCAGAAGGATTTGGACAGGTTAGGAGAATGGGCAAAGAAGTGGCAGATGGAATACAACGTGGGGAAGTGTGAGGTCATGCACTTTGGTAGGAAGAATAGAGGCATAGACTATTTTCTAAATGGGGAGAGAATTCAGAAATCTGGACTGCAAAGGGACTTGGGAGTCCTAGTCCAGGATTCTCTTAAGGTTAACTTGCAGGTTGAGTCGGTAGTTAGGAAGGCAAATGCAATGTTGGCATTTATTTCGAGAGGACTAGAATATAAAAGCAGGGATGTGCTGCTGAGGCTTTATAAGGCTCTGGTCAGACCACATTTAGAATATTGTGAGCAATTTTGGGCCCCATATCTCAGGAAGGATGTTCTGGCCCTGGAGAGGGTCCAGAGGAGGTTCACAAGAACAATCCCTGGAATGAAAGGCTTAACATATGAGGAACATTTGAGGTCTCTGGGTCTATACTCGATGGAGTTTAGAAGGATGAGGGGGGATCTGATTGAAACTTACAGAATAGTGAAAGGCCTGAGTGGACGTGGGGAAGATGTTTCCATTGGTAGGAGAGACTAGGACCTGAGGGCACAGCCTCAGAGTAAAGGGAAGACCTTTTAGAACAGAGATGAGGAGAAACTTCTTTAGCCAGAGAGTGGTGAATCTATGGAATTCATTGCCACAGAAGGCTGTGGAGTCCAGGTCATTGAGTGTATTTAAGACTGAGATAGATAGGTTCTTGATTGGTAAGGGGATCAAAGGTTACGGGGAGAAGGCGGGAGAATGGGGTTGAGAAACTTATCAGCCATGATTGAATGGCGGAGCAGACTCGATGGGCTGAATGGCCTAATTTCTGCTCCTAGGTCTTATGGTCTTATGGGAAAACAGTCTCTCAGCATCTACGTTGACAAGCCCTCGAAGAATTTTGCTGAGATCACCTCTTATTCTTCTAAACTTGAGGGAATATAAGCCCATTTAACTACATCACTCCTCTTAGCACAGTCCCATCATCCCAGTAATATATTTCTTTATTTGTAGGATGGCCAGGAAATTGAACCAGGAAAGGCGGTTGGGACCAGGACGTGGGACTCATTGAGGGAGCAGCTGGATGCATTAATGGCAAAATGGTAGGGTTGGCATTGGGGAAGGGTAGGGTGAGATGGACGAGAGGATCCTCTTGATCTGAACTGACCTTGTATTGGACAGGACACAATGAACTTTATCAGCTGTCTATCTGTTCATGAGGGAGCAGGAACGTTGGATGACATCTGTTGGAATATGTACTCACACCATGGTGCTTATCTTATGGGGAGGGATATGCATCATTCATGCACCACATTTACCCGCACGTATGCTGTGTGCAAGGTACTGACGAGTGACAGAACCGGCCCTGGGCAATACATACAAACACATGGAATAGGAGCAGAAGTAGACCATTCAGCCTCTGGAACCTGCTCTGCCATTCACTAAGATCATGACTGATCTGTTTGTGTTTTGAATTCCACATTCCCATCTACCTCCGATTAGCTTTGATTCCCTTGCCTAACAAGAATCTAACTACCTCCATCTTAAAAATATTCAATGAACCCCACCTCCATCGCCTTCTGAGGCAGAGAGTTCCAAAGTCGCACAAACCTCTAAGAGAAAAAAATACTCCTCATGTCTGTCCTAAAAGGGCGACCCCTAATTTTAAAACAGTGCCCCCTAGTTCCGGACTCACCCACAAGAGGAAACATCCTTTCCACGTTCACCTTGTCAAGACCATTCAGGATCTTATATACTTCAATCAAGTCACCTCTCACTCTTCTAAACTCCAGTGGAAACAAGCCCAGTCTGTCTAAACTTCCCTCATTAGACAACCCACTCATTCCAGGTATCAATCTAGTGAACTTCCTCTGAACCGCCTCCAATGCATTTACACCCTTCCTTAAATAAGGAGACCAAAATTGCACACAGTATTCGACATGTGGTCTCACCAATGCCCTGTGTAACTGCATCCTTACTTCTATGTTCAATTCATCTCGTAATGAAGGATAGCATTCCATCAGCCTTCTTAATTAGTTACTGGACCTGCACACTAACTTTTTTGTGGGCCAGGGAACTAGATCATCAACATTTTCTTCTTTGGAACACTCATAGGCACAATGGTAAATGCAGATGAGGGAGAGAATTCCAACGAGTAAAAAAAGGTCCAAGGGACAGACGCACTATCAGTGGCTAACTAGAAAGGTGAAAGAAAGTATCACACTTGAAGAAAAAGCGTATCATTGTGCAAAGATAGGTGGAAGGCCAGAAGATTGGACAGAATATATGGAACAGCAAAGGATGACTAAATGATTAATAAGGAGGGAAAGATTAGAATAATAGAGAGAAAGCTCGCCAGAAATATAAAAACAGATATAAGAGTTTCTATAAATATTTTTAAAATAAACGAGTTAACGAAGTGAGCATTGGTCCCATAGAAAGTGAGTCTGGAGAATTGATAATGGAAAACGAGGAATGGCAGATGAATTAAAGAGGTATTTTACATCCGCCTTCACCAGAGAAGAAACATGTAACATGCCAGAAGCAACTATAAATCAGGAAATGGGAGGGAGGGAGGAAATCAGGAAAATTACAGTCACTGGAGAAGTGGTCCTGAGTAAATTGTTGGAGCTGTGAGCTGACAAGTACCCAGGTCCTGATGGACTTTCTTTTTTATTCATTCACGGGATGTGGGCGTCGCTGGCTGGGCCACTATTTATTGCCCAACCCTAATTGCCCCGAGAAGGTGGCGGTGAGCTGCCTTCTTGAACCGCTGCAGCCCATGTGGTGTAGGTACATCCACAGTGATGTTAGGGCGGGAGTTCCAGGATTTTGACCCAGCGACAGTGAAGGAACAGCGATATATTTCCATGTCAGGATGGTGAGTGACTTGGAGGGGAACTTCCAGGTGGTGGTGTCCCCATCTATCTGCTGCCCTTGTCCTTCTAGGTGGTAGTGGCCATGGGTTTGGAAGGTGCTGTCAAAGGAGCCTTGGTGAATTCCTGCAGTGCATCTTGTAGATGGTACACACTGTTGCCACTGTGTGTCGGTGGCGGAGGGAGTGAATGTTTATGGATGTGGTGCCAATCAAGCAGGCTGCTTTGTCCTGGATGGTGTCAAGCTTCTTGTGTTGTGGGAGCTACACTCATCTAGGCAAGTGGGGAGTATTCCATCACACTCCTGACTTGTGCCTTGTAGATGGTGGACAGGCTTTGCGGAGTCAGGAGGTGAGTTACTCACCACAGGATTCCCAGCCTCTGATCTGCTGTTGTAGCCACAGTATTTATATGGCTAGTCCAGTTCAGTTTCTGGTCAATGGCAACCCCCAGGATGTTGATAGTGGGGGATTCAGTGATGGTAATGCCATTGAACTTCAAGGGGTGATGGCTGGATTCTCACTTGTTGGAAATGGTCATTGCCTGACACTTGTGTGGTGCAAATGTTACTTGCCACTTGTCAGCCCAAGCCTGGATATTGTCTAGGTCTTGCTGCATTTGGACATGGATTGCTTCAGTATGTGAGGAGTTGTGAATGGTGCTGAACATTGTGCAATCATCAGTGAACATCCCCACTTCTGACCTGATGACGGAAGGAAGGTCATTGATGAAGCAGCTGAAGATGATTGGGCCGAGGACACTACCCTGAGGAACTCCTGCAGTGATGTCCTGGAGCTGAGGTGACTGACCTCCAACAACCACAACCATCTTCCTTTGTGCTGGGTATGACTCCAACCAGCGGAGAGGTTTCCCCCTGATTCCCACTAACTCTTGTTTTCTCGGGCTCCTTGATACCACAGCCTGTCAAATGCTACCTAGATGTCAAGGGCAATCACTCTCACCTCACCTCGGGAGTTCAGCTCTTTTGTCCATGTTTGAACCAAGGCTGTAATGAGATCAGGAGCTGAGTGGCCCTGGCGGAATCCAGACTGGGCGTCAGTGAGCAGGTCATTGCTAAGCAAGTGCCGCTTGATAGCACTGTTGATGACTCCATCCCAAGGTCTTAAAAGAAGTGGCTGGTGAGATAATTGATGCATTGATTTTAATTTTCCGAAACACCTAGATTCAGGGAAGGTCCCAATAGATTGGAAGGTAGCTGCACACTGCACATTGAACACAGGATCCAGTTCTTGTCACACTGCACCTTGAACACTGGATCCAGTTCTGGTCACATTGCACCTTGAAGATTGGATCCACTTCTGGTCACACTGCATCTTGAATACTGGATCCAGTTCTGGCCACACTGCACCTTAAATACTGGATCTAGCTCTGGTCACGCTGCACCTTGAACACTGGATCCAGTTCTGGTCACACTGCACCTTGAACATTGGATCCACTTCTGGTCACACTGCATCTTGAATACTGGATCCAGTTCTGGCCACACTGCACCTTAAATACTGGATCTAGCTCTGGTCACACTGCACCTTGAACACTGGATCTAGCTCTGGTCACACTGCACCTTGAACACTGGATCCAGTTCTGGTCACACTGCACCTTGAATACTGGATCTAGCTCTGGTCACACTGCACCTTGAATACTGGATCTAGCTCTGGTCACACTGCACCTTGAACACTGGATCCAGTTCTGGCCACACTGCACCTTGAATACTGGATCTAGCTCTGGTCACACTGCACCTTGAACACTGGATCCAGTTCTGGCCACACTGCACCTTGAAAACTGGATCTAGCTCTGGTCGCATTACACTTTGGACACTGGATCCAGTTCTGGCCACACTGCACCTTGAAAACTGGATCTAGCTCTGGTCACATTGCACTTTGAACACTGGATCCAGTTCTGGTCAAACACTACACATTAGACACTGGCACCAGTTCTGGTCACACTACATCTTGAACACTGGATCCAGTTCTGTTCAAACTGCATCTTGAACACTGGATCCAGTTCTGGTCACATTGCACCTTGAACATTGGATCCAGTTTTGGTCACACTGCATCTTTAACACTGGATCCAGTTCTGTTCACACTGCACTTTGAACACTGGATCCAGTTCTGGTCACATTGCGCCTTGAACATTGGATCCATTTCTGGTCACACTGCACTTTGAACACTGGATCCATTTCTACACCTTGAATACTACTCCAACCCAAATATCAACAGGCAAAACCTTATTTCCCAGCTTTAGGGAGGCAGAGCAGGGCTTTGCATGTCCTGACATGGTGAATTGGGAGGCGTTGGGGGCGGGAAGCCAGGAAGATGGTGGGGAGACATGTAGGGATGGCTCCTCAACACATTCCCATCTCATTTAAATATTTAACAACCCTATGAGGCCAATACTTTGGGCCAGCAGCAAAGCATCCTGCTGCAAACCCTCTCATGCCCCCGCCCACCCTTCTCAAAGTTTACCAGTCTCATGGAAGCCACCTCCTTGTAGTAGAGGCTATTGGAACTGGTGTTGTATATTTTATACATCTCTGAGCAATGACCCTAGTTTCTGTGGGTGGAATCATCCCAGATTTGCACAAACTGCAGCAGCGGGCAGGAAGTAAGTCGTTTTACCCGCCGGCCGCAATGGTGAGTTTTTGCGCCGTATTGTCCGCTTCCCGCCTCATTAATTATGCAGCCACAGGAAACACGCTGTCTCGCTGGTGGGCAGCCTCTGAATCGCCCTCCACACCGAGACCTCACCGGTTCCTCACTCCGGGTGCCATATCTAAACTGCAGCCACACACACAGTTCTCAATGCCTACAGCCCAGGGCTGCTCCAGTGAGGACATGGCCCTGAAAGACAGGAAGAGTGCAGCCCTCCACTCACCAACCCCCCCCCAGCCGATTCAGTGATGCATCTATGGGATGCCTCCTGGATGCCGTGGGGGCCCATCACAAAGCCCTGTACCCCATCTCTGGCCACAGGAGGCCCGTCATTCTCGGGCTTGGGTGGTCAGTGCCAATGCTGCACAGGAGAGGTTGGTTATCCAGTGCAGAAAGAGGATGAATGATCTCATCCGTGCCCCCAGGGTAAGGCAACCATCTCATCGCTCTAAACTCACACACTCACAAGCCCATCACACATTCACTGGCATCTCACTCACTGCCAGCTCAAGGGACATCACCTCTCACTCTCACACACACCCTCACATCCCCATCTGGCCTCATCTCCTCTGGAGGCTGCCTCCTCAACCCTCACCATCTTGAGGCCACTTGCACAGATCAACATGTGCCCCTCACACACACCCGGGGATACCCCCTTCCCCAAGCAAGCCCTAGCCCTGCAGCCATTGAAAAGCCACCTCCGCCTCATGACTGGTCTGGTAGGTAGAGACCTGCCCGTGAGCCCCCCTAACAGTGATGAGGTGCTGCCTGTGAAGCCTGGCGCTGAGACCCCGAGTGTTGCCCGAGGCAAGGTCAGCAAACAAACCTCGAAGTCCCGAGTGAAGTGCAGCTCACAAGGTGCGCGTCGCTTATGTACAGTTGTGAAACACATCGATGTGATTACACACCGACATGCCCGGATGATCCAGCGTTGGCGGGAGGGGGCGGGTTTGGATATTCTGGTGAATGGTGCGTATAATGAGATGCTAAAGTATTGAAATTAGGTTCCAGATGTGTGGTGGCCGGAAACGTGGCCCACCATTGACGGGTGGAGCGAACGATCACAAACTGCTTTCACGCCACCTGCCATGTCGCCTGACGCCAATGGGGCCAGAAAATTCCAGCCTATTTGTTTAACAGGTTTGATTCACAATGCTTTTAAATGTCTGCTCCATGCTTCAGCTCAGCTTCCAGCTCTTTCGGCGGCTTGCTTTTCTCTGAGTCATCAAACCAGGCTTAACTAATCAAGCGCAGCGAGCACAGGTCAGTCAACAGACACGTATAATCAAACACAAAGCAGCTAAACTGTTGAACACTGCAGCTGGAAGCTCCGTGCCTGAAAGAGTGAGCCACGGGCAGGGGATAGCGCCCCCCACAGGTCCAATGATCCATTCAGGTGCTTAGTCTCTCTGATCGAGCAATCCAGTCATCCCCACTCCCCGGTTTGGTCCTCGGATTTTATTATTCTTACTTCCCTCTGCAGTCATTCGATTACATACTTGCCTCAGTCGCGCTCACCGCTCCCGCTGTGGCAGCCGAGGCTCGAGAGCCGGCCACCTCGGGAGCCCTTATCGCTGCCCTTCATTGGACGGCGGGCACGGTGCCGGCCCATGAGTGAGGGAAGCCTCCGGCAAAGCGGGCGAGCCAGAGCAGACCCAGGATTCCCCCCGTTACACCCTGACATCGAGGTCCCGCCGTCTGTCAATCCTACCCACAGCTCCCCTTCCACTTTATCTCTTCGGCAAGTTCTATCGGTTAATTAAACAAATTGCACAGGCATCTGTATCGTCCTGGTATCCCCAGACGAGGAGGATGTCCGGAAAAGATTTCTCATAGAAACAGCTAATGGAAACGGTGGGAAAACAGCAACAGATTGAGCCTCTCGACTAAATGCTACAATCTGGCGTTTTCAGTTTTAATTTCATTATCTGCCTTGCGGAGTTCTAATCACACAGCGTATTCATTCAAATGAGCTGCTTCCAATGCGTTTTCTTCCTACATTATTAACTGTTTGATTCACTCATCTAAATTTCACCGAGGAACAGAATCTCCCCTGCAGCTCCGAAAACAAATTTCCTCAGTTTAATCTCCTGGCTCATATTTATCTTCTAAAAGTTGTGGTGATTCAGTTGTAAGATGGATTCCACACGCCTGATTGAGAATAAATTCTTCCGATGTGCACATCAGACCAAGTCGTAGCTGCAGCTTATGTAGCTTCCCCGCTGTTGGCCATTGCACTGCAAGCGTTGCATCCCAGGTGACAGCAATATTCACATTTCAGTCGCGGATACGAAACAGTCTTTAAAATAAAAGTGAGGGAGAACCAGGCATTTTGAGCTGGTTTCTTTTAACCTGAATCTTGAAATTTCAGAAGTGATGGGGTTATCTCAGGAGAGAGCTGGATTCTCAAAGAGACCCTTTGAGCCGTGGCCTTAAAGTGACAGGACAGCTGAGTACGTGAACATCGCAGCCATGCTCCATATCTCACACTGGCATTCGGTTTGAAAATGGTCATTCTGAAGACCTCATTTTGTCTGAAGGAGGAGGAGGAGAAATCTGAAATATCGACAGGAGTGCTGGAATTTCAACGCAGAATCTCTCAGCTTCTGAAAAGGGGAATGATAGGTGGGCACTCTTCGGAACTTCTGGCACTACTGCCAAAGAACCATCAGCGTCAGGAACCAGGAACCCATCTGGTCTGTTCCCAGATGTTGATGGACCTGTTTCATGCCAGAATTAAAAATCAATGATTCTTTCGAGGGATGTGAGCATCTCTGGCAGGGCCAGCATTTATTACCCATCCCTGGTTGCACTTGAGATGGGATGGTGAGCTACTTTCTTGAACCGCTACAGCCCATGTGGTGAAAGTGCTCCCACAGTGCTGTTAGGAAGGGAGTCCCAGGATTCTGACCCAACGACGATGAAGGAACGGCGATATATGTTTAAGTCAGGATGGCGAGTGATTTCACATTCTCATATCTTATTTTCAAATCCCTACGTGACTTTGGCCCTCCTGATCTCTGTAACCTCCTCCAGCCCTACAATCCTTAAGATCTCTGCGCTCGCTCAATTCTGCCTTTGAACATCCCTGATTTTAATCATTCCACATTCATAGCTCTGCCTTCGGTTGCCGCGGCCCTAAACTTTGGAAATCAGTGTAAACTTCCCCGTCTCTCCACCTCATTTTCCTCCTTAGAGACACTCGTTAAGACCTAGCTCTTGGACCAAGTTTTTGCCCCTCTGTCCTCATGCGTCCTAATGTGGTGAGGCGTTACACTTGGGATTGAAAATGCTCCTGTGACGCGCCTTGGGATTTTTTACTCTGTTGAAGGTGCTAGCTAAATGCAAAGATTCTTGTCCCGGATGGTGTCGAGCTTCTTGAGTCTCGTCGGAGCTCCATCCACCCGGACAAGTGGAGGGTATCCCATCACACTCTTGAGCTCCACCTTCTGAGTGGCAGAGGGTCTTTGTAGAGTCAATGTGATAATCTGCTGCCAGAAGGTTACCCTTCTCATTCAAATTCCTTCTTTTAGTCTGCCCTTTTCAAACTGGTTATTTGGATCCCAACCACCTATGTGAGTTCCACACCTAGAATACTGTGAACAGTTTTGGTCCCCTTATCTAAGGAAAGATTTACTGGCATTGGAGGCAGTCCAGAGAAGGTTCACTAGGTTGACCCCGGGTATGGAGGGATTTTCTTATGAGGAGAGGTTGTGTAGGTTGGGCCTGTACTCATTGGAGTTTAGAAGAATGAGAGGCGACCTTATTGAAACATAAGAAATTCTTAGGGGGCTTGACAGGGTAGATGTTGAGAGGTTACTTCCCCTTATCGTAAAGTCTAGGACTAGGATCTCAGAGTAAGGGGTCGCCCATTTAAGACAGAGATGAGGAGGAATTTCTTCTCTCAGAGGGTAGTTAATCTGTGGAATTCTTTACTGCAGAGGGTGGTAGAGGCTGGGTCGTTAAATATATTCAAGACTGAGATAGACAGATTTTTAATTAGTAAGGGAATCAAGGGTTATGGGGAAAAGGCAGGAAAGTGGAGTTGAGGATTATCAGGTCAGCCATGATCTCATTGAATGGCGGAGCAAATTCAATGGGCCGAATTGCCTACTTCTGCTCCTACATCTTATGGTGTTAAGGTCTTCTGACAATATGGTCAAATTCATGCAAAATGCCCTGAAAAAAACAACCTGATGCTAATGAAATCCCTGGTCATAACAGAGCCTGTCACTGTTCTCTGGCTAGAGATTACTGGTGTACCTCTTGGACTTTTATTTTTAGCAATGTAGGGTGTATGAGTGTTAAAACGCATTTAAGTCATTATATCTTGAAAATAGCTGTCTGTAGCTTTCAGCTGTGATGAGAAACTGATGGCTTTTACTGCAGAAACTTTATGACTATTGATGGGGTGCAGCACAATGTTTGATGGCCGTCTAATAACCATCTCTCCGCAATACATGAAAAAGCAGACATGCATCAAAATGATAGCACTATCAGCAACACCAAAATAACATCCAATACACAGATGCAGAGCTGGGGAGAAGGACCAACATTGACATTTCTCATTAACTCCTTCATTGGCCTGCATCTGAAGGCACAGTTAATTCCACATGTGCAGTTTGCTTGTTCCAATGGGACCAAACAGTAGACAGTAGGACGGTACATAGAGGGGGACAAGCAGTTTGTTTCAGTGAAGGAAACAGCTTCCCTACTCCCAGCCCTGTGACGAATACAGAGTGTTGGCGTCAGTCATTGACAAATGCATGATGCATTTGTGTGGTCTTTCTATGCCTGCTGCTTTATGTAGACATCAACATATTCAACCAGGTCACTGCCAGAAGTAGGAATGCTGCAGAAAGTCGGGCATCACCAACCATAATTCCAACCCTCATCTGCAATATTCCTCCAATTCTTTTCTGTATTTTGAGTGGGTTGTTTATTGTGTTGCACAACTCCCAAGCCAGTTGGTGAAATATGAAACTAGACACTAATCCTTTTCTCAATAATAGGTTTATTCCCGGAATGCAGCATTATGTAGATCTGCTTCCTACCACCCAGCCCAGTGCCTCAGCAGTCTCCCTTTATAAGTACTCTCGGTACTTAATTAAGTAATTAAACAATGTCCTTCACCTTTGTATCGTAACATAACATACCAATAAGACTCAGTGATTGCTGCGCAGTCACATCTTGAAGGAAACATTCTCTCTGGGATAATCAGCTTCAAACTACAGCCACAGCTAATTTCCAAACTAGCCTATCCCCCGAGGGTGTCTCAGCTGGGCTGCTTAATGAAGCTTATAGAACAGCCTGACACTCCAATCTCGGGGGGAAGGGGACTCGGGAATCGGAATCAGCAGAGAGCGATATCTGTGCCTATCCCCTTGCTAAATAGGTCACCATCTGCCAGCTGAAATATAGCCCTGCGCTGCAGACCTGCCTGGAGACTCAAGTGCTCGGTAGGCTCTGAGCTTCCGAATATTGCATCAAGCTCTCTCACTCGTGGGGATTGGCACGTTTGTTGTATCTGCTTTGGCTGGAAAAAAAAACTCGCAGAATTATAGATTCAGAGGATTGTTACATCGCAGAATGAGGCCATTTGGCCCATTGTGTCTGCACCAGCTGTTTGAATGGGCAATTCGTTTCGATCCATTCTCCTGCCTTCTCCCTGTAACCCTGCACATTCTTCCTTTCCTTCGAATTATCTGGACTGTGTCCTTCCTCTCCTTCCAAAAAACCAACTGCCCATCAGACAATGCACTATGACACTACAATTGTGACTCTTCAGTAGATTCACCACTAAGTCATCCACATCAGCCTTTTCATTATGCAACATAGTGCATGGTTTGTTCAGTTCAATGCTAACTGCACAAAATGCGGACAGAGGGGTGAAACAAGAATAACTGTGGGTGAAAAGACAGTGTACACTGATGCGTCTAGAGTTCTGTGTTCAGTGTTGGTCTCCTTACTTAGGAAAGGATATAATTACATTAGATGCAGGTTTGTTCCTTGACTGATTCCTGAGATGAAGGTGCTATCTTATGAGGAAAGGTTGAACAGGTTGGGCCTATACCCACTGGAGTTTAAGAGAATGAGAGGTGATCTCATTGAAACATATAAGATCCTGAGGGCACTTGACAGGGTGGATGTTGAAAGGGTGTTTCCCCTTGTGGTGGAGTCTGGAACTAGGGGACACAGTTTAATAATTAGTTTAATCACAAACAGCAATGTGATGATGACCAGATAATCTGTTTCAGTGATGTTGATTGAGGGATAACTATCAGTCCCAGGACACCGGGGAGAACTTCCCTGCTCTTCTTCAAAACAATCCCCATGGGGTCTTTTACATCCACCACAACATGGATTTCTGGCACCATTTGTGTTTGATTGTGAACACTAACTGCAATTACCTAAGGCAGTGGTCCCCAGAAAGTCAGTGCTGTAAACTAACGTACACAGGCAGAGCATAAATATGTACTGAAACATTCCCAGTTAACATAGCTCACAACTAATGTCAGTTCACCATGAGCTTACTAAGTCCCTCCAAGCATCCATCTGTCCATTGGACTGCATTCAAACACTGGTATTCCAGTAACAAGAATCAACACAAGGAATTCCCAGATAATCCATGTTTAAACATCAAACTATTTTAAAAGAATTATTTCCGATAATTCTGTATCTTTATTGAGAAAGTTATCGCTAGATCTTACACAACAACATGACTGGAACAATGACCCAACTGATATGGTCCAATCATAATTTGGATAACAAGGTTTGGCCAATCGCTATCAAACTCGGATCTCTTCCATTGATAGGGTGAGAAGAGTTTACAAAGCAGAAGACACATTTCTTGGGTCAAAGTACAAAACTGCAAGCAAATTGATTGGAGCTCCAGAGACTCATTTCAGCATTCAGACACCTTGGACAGTCTGTTCCATGCAAAATAATGCATGGAATCACAGCACAATAAGAGACCAGGGCTCACTGTTTCTGTCCTAGCGCCACACCAGCTCTATCGACTCCAATTTCATTATACACACTTATTCTGCATCTTTGAATGAAGTTGATTCTTAAATGCCATGACTGGACTTCAATGTCTAATTGTCCAATCCAATTTTTAATAGCAAGGTCCCCTTTAAACTTCTCTTGCTCATATTCTGTGCCTCCTTGTTATTGGTGCTCCTGTGTCATGAAAATATTTTTCCCCGTTAGCGTTACTCTCCCAACACTTTGAACATTGTTCTCAAATCTTCCTTTAGTCCCCTGCTGCAACAAATGCAGTCCCAATTCTTTCTGAGTCTCCCAGTGCCGAGATCATCCTCCTGAATCCACCTCGCACCTTTCTCATTGCTCCAATGTTTACTTGAACCCAGGTACCCAGCTGTGAAGGAGTCCAACTATAAATATGGAGTTGTAAGAGAATCTATCTATAAATAAGGTATTACCAGACAATCCAGATATAGATAAGGAGTTATAAGATTAAAATAGTGAATCTCCTGTGAATCTGGAATTAAAATTTAAAAGCAGAGCTCATCTGTTGGACAAAAGATAAACATGCCCAGGAGTCATTGTGTGCTCAAGGACAACAACATCCTGTGGCATGGGATATGGTATATCCTCTAACACAAGGCAGTCCTTGAAAAAACATGAAGGCATCGATAAATTCTAAGATTACACAATCTAACAATGCATAATAACCTTATGGATGGCCCTAAATAACTTGTCAACTGAATCCTGGAAACTGAGTGCAGTGACCACAATCTGCACCTCTCAGTTTCCTGTTGGCTTGAAGGATGTTGACTAAAATGAAGGATGTTGACAAAAACAAAGGATGTTATCCAGCATGTGTCAGCATACTTCCTGTTGGTTCAGTTCTTTTATGGTATAAATATTGGGACCACACAGTAGGATTTTTAGATTAGTTGGGTTCACTCCAGTATCTCTCAAGTTAAAGACAGTAGCTGTAGTGTAGTGATGATAGTTTGCCCCTTCAGACATTTAAGGTAAATATTACTTTAAATACTGATGGATATCTTAAATAACTCTGTAACCTTAGTAAGATGGATTCTCTAATAGAAACAAATTATGCTTACTTTTCCTAGAACTATCAATGTTGTGACTGCCATCAAAAATGAATTGCATGTTCCTTAATAAGCTTTTATATAATTTAGACAATATATTGTCTCATATAGTATTCTGTATCCAAACTCAGAAACCCATCTCTGTACACTCTTCAGTCGAGAGGTATATTGTTGAGTAGAGATACCTGGACCGTTATAATATCCAGGTTGTTATAATCTGGCTATAATGTGTTAAAAAGGCTATCTGGAGGACGCTAATTTTCTCTGGTGGTTCCTTTCCTTCAGAAAGAGTTGGATCAGCTCTTCGGTTCCATTGAAGTGTCTGTGAGGCCTGTCTTTCTCAACCCGAAGTGAGAGAGATCATCCGGGATTATGCCTGATCCAGAATAGTCCCAAAAAAGCAGCTCGGATTATAATCCGCTTCACAATGCTGCACACAACACTTCAGCTGTGGTTCAAACTCCTGTACAAACTCACAATCATTTCTTTGCTTCTGTGCGCCAGTAAACATAAAGTTCTGAGGTAATTCAAGTGTGAAGCTACTGAAATGGCAGCTTCCCTAACTCATGAGGCGATGTCGCCAAGTTGGTAGCCTGTTGCTCAGATGCTCCAGGGTTTTTTAAAAAAAGTTTACAAAGCACAAGTTCTCTGAGTGAGGGTGAATTACAACCCGGGTTTTTCTTATTATTTCAACTGAGTGCCTTCCAATTTTCCAGAAGCCAATAATTTAACGTTTAGTTTCGCCCCCCCGCCCCCTCCAAACCAGACTGCACGTACTTGCTGCTTTCAGAGTGAATATGTGAAAAATTGTCCATTGATCACTCTGATGGCATATATCCCTCCTCATTTTAGACAGTGCTGCTGTCCTCTGCTCCTGTGAAGCCGCATTGTCCATTGCCATGACAGATAATCTCAGGAGCAACAACTCCACAAGACCTGATTGGCTGTTTGGCATTGTTTGACTGGGAGAAGGCAAAATTGGTAACTTTGATATTTCCTTTTAACCCAGCCCGTGCTATCTCTGATGAGGTTGATTCATTTTTCTGTTCGAGGACAATGTGCTCCAGGCCTTAAGCTCTGGACATCCCACCTTACACCTCTCCGCCTCTCTACTCCTCTCTGTCCTCCTTCAAGACCCCCTTTCATTTCTAATCAAGCTTTCAATCGCCTGTCCTAATGTTGTTACCATCCTGGTGGGTAAACCGTAAATCAAAATAACCAAATTTATTGAGTGACACCCAAATGAAGAAATTACGAGATTCCACATTTTGAAGCTTTTGCTTTAATACAGACCAGAAGCAATGCAAATTACACATGAATTAACAGGAAAATTACACTTTAACTAGAAAGATAAATTTTACTTTTAGTAGCTGATACAACAAAGATGCATCTTATACAACCACAACCACTCCTCTTCAGCATGTGTGGCATTACATAGTTACACAGTTTCACAATATGCTGTTCTTTATTCACACGGGGTAGGTCGGGAGTCCTATCAGACAAACAGCTTTCACTTTCACGTTTCACAGCTACGATTATCATCAGTAAGGCATACTTCTATGAACCCTCCCTCCCTTGCATCACAACAGTCCTCACGATGTAGCTTTCCAGAGTTCCTTTCCAACCCACCGACCAATGACACCCCAGTTCGAGGTTTGGCCACTTCTGAGAAAATAACCAGCTCTTTAGTGTCTCAGAGCTATTCACACAGCTTTCCAGGTTTATACCTTTTTAGCCAGCTCACATGGTGGCACAAAGAGCTCCTGTCGCATTTTCTGCCAAACAGAAAAACTGACCCCTTCCTGAGAGTGATTTGCTTCTTCTCCTCACAAGAACTCTGTGTTCCTCCTTCTGTCTCTGCCTGCTTTCTCTTGGTATCTGCATCTGTGCACTGATTGCCTTCACCCTCCGGCTCCTCTGCTTGCACCTCTCCTTTGTGTCTGCAGCTCTCCTTTTTTGTCTGACAGCCACACAGCTTCCTTCTTAACTTCCTTTCTATCAGTGCTGCTTCCAGGTCAAGAGTTGCCAGGTCACATGGACCAGTATTTTTTTTTATTTATCCAAGAAAATGGTAATGATCCCTTTACAATTGATGCAAACTCAAAAAGCCCTTTTCAAACATTCTTAAAAACAATGACAGTTCCACAGATCTTTAAAGAACTTACTGCACTGCTCCTGATTTAAAGGTCATCACAGCATCTCCTTGTCTGGCGCGATGTCAAATTTTGTTTGATAATTCTTCTGTGAAGCACCTTAGGATATTTTACAACAACAAAAGCGCTATGTAACTGCAAGCTTTTGTATGGCCTACAGACCCTTCCTAAATGCTACTTATCTTTTACACAAAGAAAAGGTCATTGACAAGGTGAGGGGGAACTTGGTGAATTTTTTTGGGATTTGTCAAATCATGACATGCAGAAAACACAGCAGCCACTGTAGATAGTAGACAGCAACTGCCTGATATTGAGAGAATGCTAGATTCTCCCCATCTCGGCAGTTGATGGGAAGGGTCGTGCTAAGTGTTGCAGGGTGGGTTATCCTTCCCCCCAAAGTTGAACAGGAGGCGTTTGCCCAGGAAGCTTGTCTGGGATGTGCCAACATCCAAAGAGGCAGCGGCTCTTCAAAGGGCTGCAGGTTTCTATCCAATGGCTCGTCTTGGCCTTGGCAAAACAAAAATCAAGATGCTCTGTCCACATTGGAAAGGGAGACACAGGCAACACTATTCCCTTCGATGCTGAAGAGTTGGAGAGAGAACGGTGGGCGGGGGGTCAGGGACATAACATGAGGAAGAGCAATTGTAACCAAGGGTAAGAAGCAGAGGGAAAGAGAATAAAAGAAACGGCAAATGAGAGAGACAGATAGACTAGGGAAAAGTAGGCATATATGGGAAGGAGGGAATGGGCCCTTCTTCCTGGGTTAGACTCTAGATGGGGTTCTTTTAGGGTTTGCCTGTTACCCTAAGAATGATGTCATAGACTGTTATTCTTAAAAACCATTCTTGTTTGTTTACAGATCTATATACGTCTACACCAGGTTTTACTTCTGCATCCAACCAGATCTCAGTCTCTTAGTCATGTGACATTGCATCATGGTTACATCAGTAGTTGCATTTATATCATATGCTCCTGATGTTAACCCTTTCCAAGGGGAGAGCGATAAATCAGGAACAAGGAGGAGAGGACATGAAAGCGGGAAAGACTGCAGGTGAAAAACCAGGGAATAAATGAATGAGGGAATGAGAAAGAGATTTCAGATAATTAACAAAAGAACCTGAGGAAGGATGAGAATGTCATTCTTTGCAATGAGTTGAGATCTTGGATGCATCGCTTAAAAAAGGCAAAGGAAGAAGATTCAATAGTGACTTGCAAAAGGCAACTGGATGCACCCTTGAAAAGGAACCAATTTCAGGGCTGTGGGGAAAGAGCCATTGGGGGAATGGGATTAATTGGATAGCTCTCTCAAAGAGCTAACATAGGCAGAAACACAGAATCACAGATTATTACAGCACAGAAGGAGGCTATTCAGCCCATCGTGTTCTGCACCAGCTCTCCAAATGAGCAATTCGCTCAGTCCTATTCTTCCGTCTTCTCCCTGTAACCCTGCACATTCTTCCTTTTCAGATAACAATCTAATTCTCTCTAGAGTGCTTCAATTGAACCTGCCTCCACCACACTCTCAGGCAGAGCATTCCAGACCTTAACCACTCACTGAGTGCAAAAGGTTTTCCTCAAATCACTTTTGCACCTTTTGCAAATTATTTTAAATCTGTGCCTGTTCGGTCTCGATCATTTCACAAGTGGGAACAGTTTCTCCCTGTCTACTCTGTCCAGACCCCTCATGATTTTGAACATCTCTATCAAATCTCCTCTCAATCTCCTCTTCTCCAAGGAGAACAATCCCAAATTCTCCAATCTATCTACGTAACTGGAGTTCCTTGTCCCTGGAACCATTCTCGTGAATCTTTTCTGCACCCTCTCTCATACCTTCATATCCTTCCTAAAGTATGGTGCCCAGAACTGAGCACAATACTCTAACTAAGGCCAAATCAGTGTCTTATAAAAGTTCAATACAAGATAGAAAGATTGAGGGAGTAAGGCAGAGAGGAAGAGAAAGAAAGCATTGAAAGAATTCGAGCAGGAGAGAGAAAGTGAATGTTATTCTAACACTGTTGATGAAGAAGTAGAAGAAATGGGGCAGGGTGAAAGTGCATGACAAGTCTACATTCCTGCACAGCTGTCCCATCATGCAAAGAATGACATAATCATTTACAATACCTGAACTGTCAGTATTCAAAGAGTTCATCACTTTTGCCAAATCTGACTGATTGTCATTCTTTAACCCAACAGATCATTGCATTATTACAATTAGGTGAGCAGAAGTGATACTCTTCAAATTATCTCTATGTCCCTCCTTGTCCTTTGACGAGAGGAGAGTCTAGGTGTGAGGTAATCTCCCTCTTTCTGAACAGGTTAATCTGTCAGAGTTTGGTGTTGAACTTTGATAACCAACATTCTTACAATAAAAAGAAACACACACACTGCTGAATCCAATTTCTGCGTTATCTCGGTCTGCTTCTCCTTCTGACGTGACTAAATTATTATGCCAAGATGGTCATTAAAGCCATCTGTTTTCTGTCATGTCACCGGTGGGAGTGGGGGAAGTTATAAAAATACCAATCGGCCTCCAGTATTTTTTTTTGTATTTCTGTTACATTTGCTTCTCATTTGTCTGGGGCTGTCTCTCCACCATCTCGCTGAGTTCATAGGTAGCAAAGACCAGTTGCCAATTCCAATGAGTGGGCTGATTTAGCTCACAGGCTTAGAGATAACTGTAACTCGGTATCTGAGAGTGCAACAGCTTTAATGACTTGCATTTCCACTGTACTTCCTAAGCTTAGGTTGCCCGCCTCTCACCTGTGGCCCCGTCTGTGCCCTGCCAGCCTGGAGATGGAGCGTACCACATCCATCCATCCATCCATCCATCCATCCATGACTGGTGAGAGTAGAAGTGCCCGATGGGTGCCATTGGCAACATTTGCATTTGATTGCTAAGGTTCTCTGCTTTATTTTCCCTGATTGCACAATTTAATTGGACCACCCGTTTGTTTATTTTGAAGGGTGTCCTTAAAGGAGCGCTTGACATGGTGACTTATGTAACTCTGGGGTAACACAGTCACATCCTGATTGGCCCATTGCAGTTGGGATGAATGCAGGAAGGTCTCACAGTGCAACATGAAAAGGAAGGAAAATGATAGAGTGGGCACCAAGAATATAAGAAGGGGAGAGGAATGCCCAGAAGGCATTTGATAAGGTGCCACAGCAAAGGTTATTGTGAAAAATAAAAGCTCAAAGTGTGGGTGGTAACATATTGGCATGGATAGAAGATTGGCTGACTAACAGGATACAGAGGGTAGGCATACAAGGATCTTTTTCTGGTTGGCAGGATGTGACGAGCGGTGTGCCACAGGGATCAGTGCTGGGGCCTCAGCTTTTTTACAATTTATATAAATGATTTAGATGAAGGGACTGAAGTTATGGTTACTAAATATGCTGATGACACAAAGATAGGTAGGAAAGCAAGATGTGAAGGGGACATAAGAAGGCTACAAAGGGATATAGATAGGTTAACCTCGCGGGCAATGATCTGGCAAATGGAGTGTAATGGGGGAAAATGTGAAATTGTCCATTTTAGCGGGAAAAATAAAAAAGAAGCATATTATCTAAATGGTGAGAGACTGCAGAGCTCTGAGATGTAGAGGGATCTAGGTGTCCCAGTACATGAATTGCAAAAGGTCAGTATGCAGGTACAGCAGGTAATTAGGAAAGCCAATAGAATGTTATTGTTTATTGTGAGGGGAATTGGATACAAAAGTAGGGAGGTTATGCTTCAGTTATACAGGACATTGGTGAGACTACATCTGGAGAACTGTGAAGAGTATTGGTCTCCTTATTTAAGCAAAGATGTAAATGCATTATAAGCAGTTCATAGAAACATAGAAAATAGGAGCAGGAGTAGGTCACTCGGCCCTTCGAGCCTGCTCTGCCATTCAGTCAGATTATGGCTGATCTTCTCTCTCCCCATATCCCTTGACACCTTTAGAGTCCAGAAATCTATTTCCTTCTTAAATATATTCAGTGACCCGGCCTCCACAGCTTCTGTGGTAGAGAATTCCACAGGTTCACCACCCTCTGAGTGAAGAAGTTTCTCCTCATCTCAGTCCTAAATGGTCTAGCCCGTATCCTGAGACTGTGACCCCTTGTTCTAGACCCCCCCAGCCAGAGGGAACATCATCCCTGCATCCAGTCTGTCCATCCCTGTCAGAATTTTATATATTTCAGTGAGATCTCCTCTCATTCTTCTGAACTCCAGTGAATGCAGACCTAGTTGGCCCAATCTCTCCTCATACGACAATCCTGCCATCTCAGGAATCAGTCTGGTGAACCTTCGCTGCACTCCCTCTATGGCAAGTATATCCTTTCTTAGGTAAGGAGACCAAAACTGCAGACAATACTCCAGGTGTGGTCTCACCAAGGCCCTGTACAGCTGCAGTAAGACATCCTTGCTCCTGTACTCAAGTCCTCTCACAATGAAGGCCAACATACCATTTGCCTCCTTAACTGCTTGCTGCACCTGCATGTTTGCTTTCAGTGATTGGTGTACAAGGACACTCAGGTCCCTTTGTACATCAACATTTCCCAATCTATCACCATTTAAATAATACTCTGCCATTCTGTTTATCCTTTCGAAGTGGATAACTTCATTCAGCCATGTTATACTGCATCTGCCATGTATTTGCCCACTCACTCAAATCACCTTGAAGCCTTTTAACACCCTCCTCATCGCTCACATTCTCACCAAGTTTCATGTCATCAGCAAAATTGGAAATATGACACTCGGTTCCCTCATCCAAATCATTGATATATATTGTGAATCGCTGGGGCCCAAGCACTCATCCCTGCGGTACCCCACTAGTCACCGCCTCCCACTCCAATAAAGACTAATTTATTCCTACTCTCTGTTTCCTGTCTCTTAACCAATTCTCAATCCATGCCAATATATTTCCTCCCAATCCCATGTGCTTTAATTTTACACACTAACCTGTTATGTGGGACTTTATCAAAAGCTTTCTGAAAGTCCATATCCACTGTTTTCCCCCTTATCTATTCTGCTCGTTACATCCTCAAAATACTCCAGTAGGTTTGTCAAACATGATTTCCCTTTCATAAACCCATGTCGACTTTGTCTAATCCCGTTGATATTTTCTAACTGTCCTGTCATTACATCCTTTATAATAGACTCTAGCATTTTCCCTATTGCTGAGGTCAGGCTAACCAGTCTGCAATTTGCTGGTTTCACCCTCCCTCCTTTTTTAAGTAGTGGGGTTACATTTGCCGCCCTCCAATCTTCTGGGATTGTTCCAGAATCAATAGAATTTTGGAAGATGACAATCAACACATCCACTGTTTCCATGGCCGCCTCCTTTAGTACCCTGGGATGTAGAAAAAGTGGAGTGAAGCAACCCAACAAGGTTCAGAGAAGGTTTACCAGACTAATACCAGGAATGGGTGGGTTGTCTTATGGAGGAAAGGTTGGATAGATGAGGCTTGTATCCACTGGAGTTTAGAAGGGTAAGAGGCGACTTGACTGAAACATACAAGATCCTGAGGGGGTCATGACAGGGTGGATGGGGAGAGGATGTTTCCTCTTGTGGAAAAATCGAGAACTAGGGGTCACTGTTTAAAAATAAGGGGTCGCCCATTTAGGTAGTGATGAGAGTTTTTTTCTCTCAGAGGGTTGTAGGTCTTTGGAACTCTCCTCCTGAAAAGGCGGTGGAAGCAGAGTCTTTAAATACTTTTAAGGCAGAGGTGGATAGATTCTTGATAAGCAAGGGGGTGAAAGGTTATCGGGGGGGTGGGGTAGGTGGGAATGTGGGGTTGAGGTTACATTCAGATCAGCCATGATCTTATTGAGTGGCAGAGCAGGCTCGAGGGGCCGAGTGGCCGACTCCTGCCCCTAATTCGTATGGTCGTCTGTTCGTATCTGGGTTAAAACCTCTGGACACTGTTAGCGGTGGGCAGAGAGATGGACTCTGAACGCTTTCTTTGCAAATATCACCAAGCAGGACACAGACTGCTGCCACGCAACATGAGATCCCCTCCACTGATCGTGTGACCAAGCTGAAACAGCAATGCAGAATGTTTGCCCTTACCTGCACACATGGTCCATCTTGCAGGTCTGATGGAGCGCCAGGCAGTTCAGCTTCTCCTTGTCTTCGTACGAGCAGACAGGTACAATGGTCTGGCGGCGCCTCTCTGCGCAGGCTGGGTCGTTGCAGGAGCAGAAAAGCAGCCGGTAGCTGTACTCCGCTGGCACCCGGTCGAAGAACTGCCTCAGCGACTTGTGGCACTTGCGGCGGCTGCAGGTGTCGGATGGAGAGGTGCGCTTGACGCAGGTGGAGATGTAGCTCGAGCGGTACCTTTTGCAGGTGTCGTTCAGGTTGCAAGCCTTGGCTGCATCCAAGCACTGGTTCCCGCGGGCTCCCAAGGGCTCCATCCCTGCAGCACAACGAGGAAGAGGGAAGGAAAGATATTATTGTGATTTAATCCAGAGTTTGTGCAGAAAATGAAAACAGATCCCAGAGAGAAGGTGATGCGTGTGTAATTAGAAAATAACTGAGCCCAAGACGCAAACACAAGCGCCCTCTCACATTCCCTGTGATCCCCAGGATGCATGAACAGGATAGAAAATCTAGGATTTGGATGTCAACAAGTCCTGCCGCTAAATAATATGAGCTTAATACAATTCCCGTTAGGCCAGAATGTCCAACCTTCAGCCGGGATCTGTGAGCAGCTCCTTAAAAACCAAGCGACCTGATGCTCTTCACCTTTCCATGGGTTGCTGTTGTTTAAATCTCTACACAGTGTTTACAACACACAAACAGGCCATTCAGCCCAACCATCTCTTGCTGGCATTTATGCTCCAACTCAAGCCTCTTCCCATCCTTCCTCAGTTCGCCCTATCAACATACCCTTCTATCCCTTTACCCCTCGTGTGTCTATCCAGCTTCCTCTTAAATGTATCTACACTGTTCACCTCAACCATTCCCTGTGACAGTGAGTTCCATATTTTCACCACCCTCTGGGTAAAGAGAATTCCCCCTTGGATTTGTTACAACAGGCTGTGCCTTCGGCTAATGGCTTCTAGTTTTGCTCTTCCCGCATGTGGAAACCCTGTCTCTGTGTCTGCTCTATCAAAATGTGTCACCACTTTCCAGGCCTCAGGTCACCCCTCACTGTTCACATTTCAAGAGAGACACACCCTGTTCATCCTGGCCCCTCATTTGTGTCGGCATCCTAGTAAATCTTTGATGTACCTTCTCCAGCTCCTCGATAATCCTTCTCATAATAGGGAGATCACAACTGTGTACAGTCCTCCACAAGTGGCCCAATCAAGCCTTGCTAGAGTTCAGCATAAATTCTCAATTTTTAAAATACTGCCCTTGAGAAGTAATCTTGTGGGCTCAAAGCTTTGAAAAGGGCCCTTTGGTGCTGTTACCTCATAGGTGAGATCCTAGATCAGGACACCACTATCTGTCAGTATTAGCAGCTTGAGGTGTCTGCGATAAAGACTTGATTGTGGTCTGTGGGTACACATCTATACAGCTCACAAAATCAGAATTTCATACTCCCTTCAGTAACCCATCAAACTGCACGACAAGGAGCTGGATATTGGAGCTTAGCAACTGAGGTAGGCCATTTCGCCCCTCAAATCTGTTCTACCATTCAAGCAGATCATGGCTGACCTCCATGTCAACTCCATTTACCTGCCTTAGTCCCATACCTATTAATACCCTTAGTTAACACAAGTCTCTCAAGCCCAGTCTTTAACTGACCCCCAGTATCCACAAGTTTCAGGGGGAGGGGGTGGTTCCAGATTTCCAAACTTCCCTTTGTGTGAAGAAAGGCTTCTTGACATCGCCCCCTGAACGGCCTGGCTCAAATTTTAAGGTTATTGCCCCTTTCTTTTGGGCTCCTCGAATATATTTTCTCCCTATCCACTCTTATCAAATTCTCTTATCATTTGAAACAGCTCAATTAAATCACCCCTCAATCTTCTAAATCGAAAGGAACACAGGCCTCACAACCTGAACCTTTAAAAGCTACAGTGAGATTTCGATTGTGAGGGGGTGGTACACAGGTGGTATACAAGAGGCATGGTAGCTCCCTGAGCTGGTCAGTCCATTGGACTGTATAACTGGGTTACAGATGGCCTTGTACACTGACCGCAGATTACGGTGTTGTGGGTGCTGCTTGGGCACCTGCCTCAGTGGGTCTTGGTTGGGACATGAGGGTGGTGGTACAGGCTCTGTGGGGGGGGAGGAGGGGGGCACGTGAGGGTGAAGTGGGGGTGCGGTGTCACCCGATCTAGAAGAGGGTGCCTGGCCCATGATGTGCAATTTGGACGCACAGGCTGCGGTTTGCTCTGCTCACCAACCCCTTCGTCACAGACCAGAAGAAGGGGGCCAATTCAATCAAGCTTCTTCTGGCCCACCTTGGTCGGGGGGGGGGGGCACCTCACTTTCTCGGACTGAGCTCCATCTATTGCCCCCTAAACTGGGGAGGGTGAGGGGGTGGGCTGGGAACATTTAGTCAAGTCACAAAATATCTCCTAGACTGGAGAAGCTGAACCAATTTCACCTCATTGTCGACTGAACAATTCCATTAACGGCAGCGATACCACTGATAGCTACAACTGCAGTGAAATCAAATCCCCAATTAAGATCAAATCTTCAGAGAGCATTGTGAGAGAGTTGAATTAACAGAGACATGCCCTGAGCCTCCTCTGCAAGCTCAGATAGCGCAACAATAAAAATACAAGTGCCGGGAATTTGAATTAAGAGCTGCAAAAATTCCAGGAATGCACAGGATCCAAGCCTTAAAGGTGAGACACTCTTCCAGCTGGAAGTCAATAGGCCGAATGGCTTCTGTGCTGTAAATGACTCTTCCAGCTGCTGCGAATTCATTCTTTAAATATCGCAACCCTTTGAAGGGGAAAGATTTAATTCCAGGGTGAGCTGCATCTGAGCCTGGAGCATGGTAGGGCGAGAAAACTTCAACTGGCCTTGTGAGCCCTGTGAGAGAGAAGAGGGAGTGCGGGGGGCAGAGAAGCCAGAATTGACCTTCTAATTGATAAACTCCTGTCGAAAGTGCACGTGTCGAGCTCAGCAACGATGCCACCCACAGTCGAATTTCTACTGTCGTGGCTTGATATGTAGACTTGTAATTTAGTTGAGGTACCAGGGGTGGGGATGAGGAAAAAACAAAATGCTTCACAATCAACAGATGACTTTTGGAAGTGAAATAACTGATTTGACTGGTTTGTTCTGCCATCATGGTTTATGCTTGTTGCCCTTTCCCTGTCTGGTTTCTGGCTCGATCAGATTTTTCTCACTCTAGGAGTAACTTGGAGATAGTCAGTATCTAGTTTTTTCTTGAAACTATTTATTGAGAACTATTTGCATCCAAGGTCTCATGGTAAATACATGATTCTCTTTACAGAGACTGCTCTCTGTCTTGTTCCCTTGGGGCCTCTTGATCAGCTGACCCTGATGTCATGTTTACATTATCATTAAGATCATTGTTTAATTAGCACTGCCATTAACCCTTTCCTGTACAGTTACCTAGGAAGCCAGATTGTACACAGCAAGTGACATTAATGATCAATTGATCTGGTTATTGTGCTGTTCGCTTAGGGTATTTAAGACTGAGATAGATAGGTTCTTGATTGGTAAGGGGATAAAAGGTTATGGGGAGAAGGCGGAAGAATAGGGTTGAGAAACTTATCAGCCATGATTGAATGGCGGAGCAGACTCGATGGGCCGAATGGCCTAATTTCTGCTCCTATGTCTTATGGTCTTATGGTCTTATGGCCAGGTGAATAGTGGCCATGAAAACTCAAAGACTGGCTCTTTGTGGATTGCACCACTGCATCTTTGCACACAGTGAGACAGTGGAATGTCCCCTCCTAACATTGGCACGACCAACTATGTAGCACCCACCTCAGTCATTCACTGCAGCCTGGATTGTACAGTCGTGTCTGTGAACTCAAACCCAAAAGCCTCTCTCTGACTCTGAGGCAGCGCGTGCCACCAAATGAGCCAAGTTGGCCTTGAGGATAGAGTGACAAGGACAGCTCTTACACCCTCTAAAGGTAAATCAGAGCTCGCCTCAATGAGTTTGTCAGGTCAGCCTTCAGCGTTAATATACCTTCCTCACACTGTTGCATCCAGTAAGTCATCAGTTTCCTTAATTCACTCCAGAGGCAGAAAGTTAGCTTGTGCTTGATTTGGTTCTTGCTCGCTGTTTAGTTTTACAATGGCCCACGTCTTCTGGACCACCGGAGACTGGGTGTAGCCCGAGATATGATATGGGACCCCTTGCAAGTCCCAACACACTGACTCCGTGGGAATTGTCCTGGAAGTTGAACTTCTGATGGGAAATTCCCCTGTGCCCCTGGCCCCTCTGAAAAGGTCTCCAACTCCGAGTTAGAGTCAAAGACTTTAGATGGTTCTTACTTACTTGAATAGTTACCCAGGAAATGTTAGCCAGAAAAATGCTACTCTAACTCCTGGGTAACTACAGAACTGACTCTGCAATCACTCACCCAACCTCAACGACCCCCTCGACTCCCACCCGACCTGACCACCCCTCATCACCTTACTCACCCCTGATCCCCCCAGACCTGACTTGACTCACCCCCACCACCCAACTCAGCTGCTTCCCTACCCCCTTATCCACTTACGTCACCCAACCTACCTCCTTATCTGCTTACACCTCACCCACCCACTTACCTCACTCATCCCGTACACCTTACACATTCACCCTTTCCCTCATTCACAGACCAACTAAGATGCTTTGGGACATTTAAACTCTTGCTTACCAGAATACGGGGCAGTGAGTGCCATTAAAAGGGGAGTGGCATCTGTGCAGATTCTCCCCACTGCTTCCTCTGGGGTTCCCTGCATTGAGAGAGTGCTGCAGGAACACTGGCCAGAAAAATCGGAGCAAGGTAAGTGGGCATTTTTTATTTTTGCTTGATGAGGGTTGGAAGAGTTGGATCAATGAGTCTTCATGAGAGGGCTCACTTTACAATTCAAACATTCTCCGTACCCTTCCCCGCAGAAATATTTGGTCAGGATTTGGGCTTGCTTCCAGGGTACAGAATGTGTAATGTTTAATTTGGATCAGAATCCAAAATGGAGCCAACTCAATGAAAAAGGCCCAGACACAATTCCACAACTATCACAAATTGAACACTCTTTATTCTCACCTCATCCCAAAGCTGCCTAGGACTGAAGAGGCCACGACCCAATGCATTGTTTACGACTTTATTTGTCAGCTGTGGCTCAGTTGGCAACACTCTAAGTCATAAGGTTACAGGTTCAAGCCCCACTCCAAGACTTAGAAGAGCCATAGAAAAGTTACGGTGCAGAAAGAGGCCATTCAGCCCATCATGTCTGCAACGGCCAGAAAAAGATGAAAAAGAAACTAACCGCTCATTTTAATCCCACTTTCCAGCATCTGGTCCATAGCCTTGCAGGTTACAGCACTTCAGATGCAGATCCAAGTACCTTTTCAATGAGTTGAGCATTTCAGCCTCAACCACTGATTTAGACAGTGAATTTCCAGATGTCCACCACCCTCTGGGTGGAAAAGTCTTTGCTCATGTCCCCTCTAATCCTTCTACCAATCACCTTAAATCTATGCCCCCTGGTAATTGACCACTCAGCTAGGGGAAACAAGTCTATCCTGTCTACCCTGTCTAGGCCCCACATAGTTTTGTACAGCACCCCTCTAAAATCAGGGCTGACACTCCAGTGCAGTACTGGGGGAGTGCTGCACTGCCAGAGGTACCGTCTTTCTGGCGGCACATTAACCTGAAGTCCCGTTTTCCCTCTCAGATGAACGTACAAGATTCCATGAGACTATTTCGAAGAGCAGCAGGGGAGTTCTCCGCAGGGTCCTGGCCAATATCTTTCCCTCAAATAACTGCTTGTGGGGAGCTTGGTGTGAGCAGACTTTGCCATTGCAACATTACAACTGTGGCTACACTTCAAAAAGCACTTGATTCGCTGTGAAGCTCTTTGAAAGGTCTGGTAGCTGTGAACGGCGCAATCAAAATGTAAATCTTTCTTTCTTCATTTCACTACAGCCATGCATCCAAGGGGCGATCATTGCAAGCAGAACTATAGATTCTTTCAGATTTTTAATGATACAGCAATCCCCAGGTTCATATTAACAGCTGCATTACTTCATTTGGAGGTTTACTAAATGTAGCAGGCTAAATCTGACCTGCTTTCAGTTTTTGAAGCAAACTGACCCATAACAGTCACACACTCTCAAGTCTACAGATCGATCAAGGTTGATATACAGATTTAGCCTTTCCGATCAAGTAGCGGTTTGACAGAAACAGGCTATCTTCATCCGTCAAATCACTGGCCCTGGCTTCAGAGCCCTTGCTCTGTGCCTCATCAGTTTCATATTATCAAAGTATCGGTTGTATCCCATTGTTCCATTTCAGGTATCCGTAGTGTCTCTTTGCAAGGAAAGTCATGGGTTCAAGTCCCGCTCCTGAAACTTGAACACAAAAGTCCAGTCAGACACTCCCAGTGCCGTAGTGAGCGAGTCCTTCACTGCCAGAGGTCCCGTTTTTCCCACGAGATGTTAAACCGACAACCCAGACCATCTGCCCTCTCCGGTGGACATAAAAGATCCCCATGGCACAATTTTGGGGAGAGCGGGGGTTTATCACATTGCTCTTTGTGGGAGCTTGCTGTGTGTAAATCGGCTGCTGCATTTCCTACATTGCAACAGTGACCACACTTCAAAAGTATTTTGCTGGATCTGACATGCTCAGGTTGTGAAAGATGCTGCAGAAATGCAATTCTGTCTTTTTTTTCCTGTCTTCCCTGTGTGTACTATTTTCAGACAGATGTTCACTAATTTATTTTAAATTGGCTCCAGTCTGCTTCCACTCCTATGGACATGTGTGCACATACATGACCATACACACACACACACGTGCTTACACACACACACACACGCATACAGACACACATGCCAGACATACACATGCATACAGACACACATGTGCATGCACACACACGCATACAGACACACATGTGCATGCACACACAAGTGCGCATATATGCACACACACACACACACACATATTCACGTATGCACACAGCACCATGCACATACATGCTTGCACACACAAGTGCGCACACATTCTCGCAGGCATGCACACGCTCATATGCATTCTTGCAGGCACATACACAGTCCTGCATTCTCACACACGTTCATGTTAATGCAGACACATACATGCACGCACTGCTGTACAATCATACATTCCTACGCACACACACGCGTGTACATACAGACGCTCACACATGCACGAATGTAGCACAAGGGCACTACGTTAAATTCAATCAGAATTTCTACCCTTGCATTATCAGGACTTGTCCTCACTCAAAAAGGTACCAAATGTCCAATCCTCTTTCCCTTTATTGTCTCAAGTGATGTGTTCCTCTGTTAGTGCTTTCCTTATTGTTTCCATGCTCACTGACAGTAACTTTATAATATAGCATCTACTCCTGTTTTTTCCTTCATCCTGAACCTTAATTGTCAAGCTGCAGAGCAAATCCTAGCCATGTTCTTCATCTAAAGATTACAAAAGCACAACATGTTGGTTATTGCTTTGTATCATTAGCTTTGAGAAAACATTGCAAAGATCAATTTTTCAAAATGTTATGAGTAAAGGTGACCGCCTGGTTGCAGGGCACCAGCAGGTGGACTACAAACTAAACCGTACACACGGCTGCACTGAAGATTGGGGTGAGGGTGCAGCAGGGCGGGGCGTAGAAGGGTAAAGAACTAATTGCAATTGTTTCCTGTTCAGTTATTTTGTGTATCTGCTGTCCAGTTTCACAAAGTAGTCTCCCACACACTCCCAGAACACCCAGCCCACCTTCACCACATCCACACACCCCCCCACACACCCCCCTCTCCCAACCCACATGGAGGATAGTAGCTAGGACACTGGGCTAGAACATAAGAAATAGGAGCAGCAGTAGGGCCATGTGACCCTTGAGCCCACTCCTCCATTCAATAAGATCATAGATAATCTGATCGTAGCTTCAACTGCACAACCTTGACTCTCCCAGAGTTCAAAAACCTGCTCATTCAGCCTTGAATGGAACCAATGATGCAACCAAAGATTCACGACCCTCAGAGAAGAAACTCCTCTTGATCTCCATCTAAAATGGTGACCCTTGTAGCCTCCTCATTCTAAACTCCCTGACCAAGGAAGACGTCCCCTCAGCATCTACCCTGTCAAGTCCCTTTTATGTTTCAATTAGATCACCTCTCATTCTTCGAAATTCCAAGGACCAACCTGCTAAACCTCTTCTCTTAAGACAATCCCTACATCCCTTGTGGATCAAGGAATCAACCTTGTGGAGGAGGCTAGACCTTGGGGACACAGATTTAATAATAAGTGGCCCCCTTTTCAAGACTGAGATGAGGAGAATTATTTTTTTCTCTCAGCGGCTCATTAAAATGTGGAATTCTCTCACCCAGAAAGTAATGGAGGCTGAGTCACTGAATTTATTCAAGGCAAGGTTAGATATATTTTTGATAGATAGGGGAGTCAAGGGTTATGGGGGGACAGACAGGAAAGTAGAGATGAGACCACAACCAGATCAGCAATGACCTTATTGAATGGCAGCAGATGATTGACGGGCTGAATGGCCTACTCCTGCTCCTAATTCCTATGTTCCTCTGAATATTCTCTGAACTGCTTCGAGTGCAAGTACATTCCTCCTTAAATAGAGAGGCCAAAGCTGTACACAATATTCCAGGTGGGGTCTCATACACCCTGTCCAGTAAACAAGAATTCCCTGCTTTGATCCTCCACCCACTTTGCATTAAAAGCCAACCCAGAGGCTCAGAGTTCAAGTCCTATCTGGAAGGTCCAATAAAATGCAATAAATCTGGTCATTTGATGATTAAAACACCGAAATTCTCATTAAAAATCCAACCTGGCTTTCCCGCTCCAGCCAATATCTGATCTCATCTAACTCCCCAGTCCTGCACTTCATGTTTCATTCTTTACGGCTTCTGGAGTGGCTGAGTAAGCTTTCAGTTGTTCAAACAATCACAAACTCAAAATGGCAATAATTGCCACTGTGAACTACGTCACAGAAACGATGGATGTAATATTACTGCCTGCCTGTTTGTTTATTAAAACACAATGTCGATTGCTCTCCCAAGCGGCCAGTTCTGTCGCTGTGGTAGAGCTATCTATAATTTGTACCATGTTTTTGCATTCTGTCCTTCCTGCCAAAAGCTATTGAACAAAATCTCTGAACCAACAACTAGTATCGTCTGGAACCCTCGGTCAAGAGTCTGGGGCTGGGAAATCTCCCACAGGTCTCCCTGTTCCAGAATAAACAAGCGCTTTCAAATATACAAGTGGTTAAAAAAATAAACCAACTCTTCAATATTTCATCCCAAATGACCCAACATTTATCATTATTGCTTTGGGAAAACTAATCTGCAGAAGATATTTGCAGCATAATGTTCAGAATTGGTCAGGAGCCAGAGGGTGGAGAGGATCTGGAACTCACTGCCTCAAAGGGTGGTCAAAGCAGAAACCTTCATCGCATGTAAAGAAAACATTTGGATATGCACTTTAAGTGCCATAACCTACAGGGCTACAGATGAAGAGGTGCTAAGCGGGATTAGGCTGGATAGATCATATCCGGCCAGCGCAGACACAATGGGCCAAATGACTTCCTTCTATGCCATAAATTTCTATAATTCTATGACTCCAAAAGCCCCTCATAATCTAGAAGATGAACTAACAACGATTCTGAAGAGTCATACGGACTCGAAATGTTAACTCTGCCTTTCTCTCCATACATGCTGTCAGACCTGCTGATTTTTTCCAGCATTTTTTGTTCCTGTTGTAGAAAAACAACCACTTGCCTTTGTAAAGCAAAGTCAGCATTGACAGCACTTAGGTCAACCAATGAGTTGCAGGTGGTGCAGAGCTTCATGCAGCAGCAAACAGAGTCTATTTAAACTGAGTCACTATGAACTGCAGCGAGACTCGCGCTTGAATGGACAGCTAAGCCTCCTGACAAAAGTAGGATTATTTCTACAGAAAAATGCAGTGAGTGGAGGATAGTGACGTAACATAAATTGCGTGCGGAAAATCAATCCACTGACATGCAGTGTGGATTCCTGGAATCAGTGCGAGGAGTTCATTAATCATCTGTGTTCTGCCCAGGACATTTTGAGTCAGTCTATGTCTCCAATGGTTTGCAGGCTCATTAAGTGTCACAATATGCAGCCATTTCTCAAGCTACGAATAATAAATGTTGGATCATTTGATATTTGTAGGGTGAAATATCAAGCAGTTGATGTTCTTTTAAAACTTGTACAATTGAAACCACCTGTTGGTTCTAGAACAGGGAGCCTGTGGGAGCTTTCCCAACCCATCACTCTCCACCGAGGGCGATCATTCCAGACTGTGCTGCCTCTTGGTTCAGATTCTGTTCAACATCTTTTGGCAGGAAGGACAGAACATGATATAAATTATGGCTCTCTAGACCACCGTGATAAGAACGTAAGAACACATAATAAGAACATATTTTCAGCACAATGTTCAGAATTGATCAGAAGCCAGAGGGTGGAGAGGATCTGGAACTCACTGCCTCAAAGACTGGTCGAAGCAGAAATCCTCATCGCGTGTAAAAAAAACACATTTGGATATGCACTTTAAGTGCCATAACCTACAGGGCTACAGATGAAGAGGTAGGAAATAGGAACAGGAGTAGACCATTCGGCCCCTCAAGCCTGCCCTGCCATTCAATAAGAATAATAAACTGATCTTCTTGTGATTCGGTTTCCATCTAACCCCGATAGATGAACAGTACCCCAGTTAACCTTTGATTCCCTTGCCTAACAAGAATCTATCTACCTCTGCCAGTGGAACAGCAGTAAAGAAGACATTTTCTGCTGTTGAACAGTTTTTTTGGAGGCCATTTCTCAGGTGGGACATTCAACTGAGGCCCTGTCAGATTATCTGATCATTTATACACTGCTGTTTGTGGGACCTTGCTGTGTGCAAATTGGCTGTCCCATTTCCTACAACAGTGACACCATTTTGAAGAAAGCACTTTATTGGCTGGAAGGTGCTTTGGGGGGTGGGTTTGACCTTGTGAAAATGTGGCAGAAATGCAAGTCTTTCCTTCATGTTATAACATTTAGCAAGGCAGGTTGCAACTTCTTCAAAGAATGGATTGATTATCGACCTGCCGCAATTTCTAAATGTGTCGCAGTGATGCCTTGAGCCAAATGGCCTTCAAAGGCCTGCTGATCACTGGAAAGAAATATGTTTGACAAATAGTGTACAGGGGATGGAAAATTAGCAAATTACCTGCAGCGTATCTTAAGCCAGGTCTGGAATCTGAAGTGAGCAGCCTCCAAACACAAAGAGGTAAGTTAGCGTGCTGCTTTAAGACCAATGCTCAAGTACAGAAAGTACTTGGTAATTTCAACTACATATGATCTGCTTGAATCATTTCCCCAAGGAGAGTACTCAAGTGCTCTCTGGCAGGGAATTGATCGAAGTAAGCATTTCCATGTAATTCCACCTGTTTGTAAATATGTGGCTCCAGATCACAAGAACCCAGCATCAAGTAAGTGGCCTTACTCCCCGCTTCTCCTACAGTTTATTCTGTCTCTCGATAGAGTGCGGCAGGAGAAACTGCTTCCACTGGCAGGAGGGTCTGGTAACCAGAGGAAGCACATTTAAGATGTTTGGCAAAAGAATCAGAGGCAGAGATGAGGACTTCATGTCAAAAACACATCAGCCTTGTTATGATTGGAAATGCGTCTCACGCAAGGGCAGTGGAATCAAATTCAACAGCAAATCTCAAAGGGGAATTGGGCGAATACTCGAAAAAGGAGAAACATTGCAAGGTTAATGCGGAAGGAGCAGAGGGGTGTGGGACTAATTGAATAGCTCTTTCAAAGAGCCAGCACAGGCACAATGGGCTGAATGGTCTCCTTCTGTGCGGCAAGATTTCATGATCTAGAACAAAATGTGACACTTGAGATATGATATGTAAAGTGAGGCACAGATATACCCCTTTATTTTCATATGGAGATCTCTCTCTTTATCTCTCTCTCTCTTCAGGTCCCATGTCCTCAGAGCATTGGCGACCATGGCCCTCCATATTAATCTTGTTCTGGAGGTGTGGATCATCTTTGTCGGTGGTACATTCATCCAGTTTGTGAGGAGCTTTAGAAAGATCATCCTTTATCCACCCCGATCTCTTTCACCATCGATCTTTCCCATCAGCATCAGACTTTCCAAATCATAGTTTCTTATTACGTGTCCAAGAAATTCCAATTATCTCTTCCTGATCTTGATCAGCAGAGATCTTTTGGTCGCAGATTTTACTCTCACCTCTTCATCGGTAGTATGACTTGTCCAAGAAAACTCTTCATTATTGGCCTCAAACACCACAACTCTGCAGCCTCGATTCTTCTCCGCGTTGCTTCAGCGATCGTCCAACACTCGCTTCTGTCTGTCAAAATTGGTGTGAGGTAGCATTCCAGGATTCTCACTTTTGTTTTTAATTTTAAGTTGATCAGGATCCCTCATCTTTTGAAATGAACTAGAAACCTTGGTGCTTGCATTATGTTGCAAGATCTGAGCATTGTGTTACGCTGCCCTCACTACTGCCTTCTCCATTGGGAGGTGTAAATAAAGTTGTTCAAAAATGGCCGCCTGCGGCTGAGCAGGTGTTCCTCTCACACAGCGAAGTGCACAACAGAAAGATGATGACAAAGCTGGGGTCGAATTTTCTTTTACATTTCATGTAGACTTAGGCTGAAGAACATTATGATCCATTTTTGGAACAGACTTCTGAGGACGTTCAAGCAATTTGAGAGATTGCTCCGTGCGCACATCACGTTCAGGTACACAGTGAGTCAGCACGGTATGTAATTGAAAAAAAAATGGCACTGAAGGGGAATTCGACCCTAACAAAGAGGTCCGGTGTAATTACTCAATAAGGTTACACATTTTACTAAAAGCAGAAAAAAGTAGGAGCTGAAGAGAGAGTAAATGTTTTCCTCAATGTGATGGGGTCAGATGCTTTTGATATGTGTTGTCTGAGAGACCCCTGTTCAATGGACTGTGCTGAAAGTAATGAAATTCGGGACTTACAGCATGACGAAGAGTGAAATTACACTGAGAATCATGTTCCATCAAAGGAAGCAGTTGCCAAACGAGACTGGTGCAGATTACATTCTCGAATTAGAGAAACACCCTCACCACTAAGGGCATAGCACAAACTTATAAGTCAACCTCAGAGACATGTTTGTAGGAGGTCTTAAGAACAATTAAATCCAGGCTTTTGAGCAGAGGCACTAAACTGATATGGAAGGAGTCCTGCGATGAGCCCACAGCCATGGAATTGGTAGCAGATGCCCCCCATTCCCAGTCAAAGTGTCATGTCTGTGTCATGCAGGAGCAGAGGAAACAGGAATGCCGCAGGTCATGGTCAAATTCCAAGTCACAGCCATGCACCAGGTCATGGCCGTGCTCAGTCTAAAACTAGTCCAGGAATCTGGAAGGCTGCGAATGCCCATTTGAAACATAGGGAAACAGAAGTTGATGTTATTCTGCAGGAAGATCAAGAGTTGCACTCATTCATAGAGCAAGAAAAACAGCACATGGGAGATGAGAGCAAGGGGGCTTAGATAAAATTCCAGCACCCACAGGAGAAATGAAAGTTGAAGATTTCCAATTTACTTTCATGATTGCTATAGCTGCAGCTGTGTCTGTTATTTCAGAAGGAGAGTACAAGTCTCTAAGTCACATTCCCTAATGCAGAAGGGGTGTGAAATGTTCTAGTTATTCCAATAGCAGTATATTCCAGTCTTAGGTCAAGTTAATGTTACGGTAGAATATGATGATGATACATCTCTTATAACTCGCCATTGGTATTAGCAAGAGTGAACAAAATCTCTTCATGGGAAGGAGTTGGCTTAAGAAAATCCAGTTAAACTAGTCTGAGTGATTTACAGTAGGTATCAGTGAGAGTATGTGTGAGGCAGTGTGAAGTGGTCTTTGAACAAGTGGGGGGGGACCAAACGATTAAAATTGCACATCACAAAGCCCAAGTCAAGATAAAAGGAAAATGTACAGCTGATATTTTGCAAGGCGAGACCAGTACCTTATGTACAGCTAGAAGCAGTAAGTAAAGAGCTGGATAGATTTAGTAAGAACAGAGGCAATTAAGAAGGTTGTGAAAAGTTGCAAAGCGTATCTCAGAATGAGAAATGATCCAACCAAGGTTCCTTTCAATCCATGGCCAAATACAAGAAAACCGTGGGAATGAGTAGATGCTCATGGAAGGGAAAGAGTACCTTTGCATCCCTCGATAGCTCGAGCAAGTGGATAAATGTTGAATCTCCTGCCCAACACCACAGGAGCCAAAACAGTTGAGGTTTTGAGAAGGTGTTTTGCAACTTATGCGTCGCCAGAGGTTGGTGTCAGATAATGGTCCACAGTTTACAGTGGAAGGATTTGAAATATTTCTGAGTAGGAATGGAGTCAAACACACTCGCGTGTTACCACATCGCCCCAGCATCAAATGATGCTACCGCAAGTGTACAGATTGTGAGGGGGGGGTCTTCACACAAGTATTTGCTCGGTGACAAGCTCAGCAGTAATTTCCATGTTTCCCTTCAAGACAGGCTGGGCAATTTTCAGTTCTCTTACACAATATCCCCGCAGTCTAGCACAGGTTGCTCACGTTATTGTTTAAACACCCACTCAGAATAAAATTTAGTTTGCGTCAGGCTGATGTTAAAAGGGAAGAAAGAGAAAAGCAAGACAAAAGTGGAGGTGAGTCATGATGCACCAGGCATGACACTTAGAGAGTTCACTGCTGGTCAGAAGGTCATAGTGAAAAATCATCAAGGTGATAAGGAGAAGCATGTGATTGGAGTTGTTGTAAAGAGCTCACATATCTCATGAAGATTGGAGAGAGACTCCAGTGCCGTGGAGATCATTTGCTTGAAAGAAGAAATCTGACAAGGGGACAGCATGAGAAACCTCCTAGTCCAAATTCCCCCCACCACGCAAAGGAAACTGAAAGGCTGCCAGTATTGCAGAATCCACCGGTAGACCAAAGCGAGTCGGGGCCTTTGATTATGACTGACGAATCCACGTCACAGTCCCAGTTGCTCGTCAAAGTTCAGCTTTGACAGAGTCAGAGATGTCGAGAGTGCAGGGTCAAGCAAATGGAAACAGAAGGAGATACCCAGGGAGAAGGAGAAAGGAGTCAGGTAGGATCATTGAAGGCATGTGGAAGGACAAAGGTCATTGTTCTTTTCGTTATTTCTTGCATTTTATTATATTATCCTCGCCCGTAGAGGGCAGCAGAGAGGAGGTGTAAATAAAGTTGTTCAATAATGGCTGCCTGCTGTTGAGCAGGTCTTCCTCATTGCTGTACACAACTGGGCTCCTCGTGTCTGAATGTCCACCTTCTATTTACTCAGCCATCAACAAGTTTACTAAATAAAGCAGCACACAATTTTACACATTTACTATGAATCATAGTTAGGCATGAAAATGATGTAGTAGCAAAGAAAGACATGCAGCAAACCTGGGTTTATTTTGTTCCTGTGGGTGGATATTGTAGATAGTAATGGGAACGGTGTTGTTCGGTGTTGAGTCTTGTCATGACAATGTACATACAGCAGTCAGAGATTCGTTCACTAATCAGGAAAAGGACCAAGTCAACAGTCTTCATCTCTGCTCAAGCTACTGATGAGGAAGGCCAGTCAACCCAATGAGCTCATCCTTTTGCAGAAACCTACAATCCTGCCAACGCGGACTCGAACTGTCTTTTGAGTGACTCCTGAGCTCTTGCCTGCACTCCCCCGAGCCAGAGCACATTGGAAGTCTTGAAACTCTTGTGTGTGAGAAAATAGCTCCTGCCCCTGCATTTTCTGAGGCTGTGCCTTGTCTATTCCCTTGTCCTAGAGCTGTCCTTCCACTTGAAATGGCGCTCAGGAACAACCTTTCCTGCTGGCAGTTACAATAGCTCCAGTTTCTGGCTAGAACACCAGCCAAAGTGGGGAGGGACAGACTGGTTTCTCACTCCCCGGTGAGTTTAGAGCAGAGGTTTTGAATTTTAAAAAGGATGCTATATTCCCAATTCACTGTGGACTTGCCTGTGTGGAGTTTGTAAGAGTTAATCTAGATGGGTATTCTTCAGTGAAATGTGTAAGGGGTTAGTTTTGTTGCACTAAAAGCCACCCAGGTAGAAATATTTAAAATGTTAAGAATGCACAACTAATGTGTGCAAGCACACATTCAAACCCTTCCAGAAATAATACAACCTTCCAGAGTATTAGAGGTTGATCTTGGCCAAGTTAAAGGGAAGATTAAAAACGGGAAAGTCAATGAAGATTCACTGTAACCGGAAGCATTGGTTCTTCTGCTGAGGCCGTCGGTTTAGGTTCATGGCTAGTCTGCCTCTTTCTTCCAGGAAACACTGTTGTAGAAATCCGATGGCTTTTGTAGTCGAGAGTCTGTGTCTGCTGTTGGACTGTACACACACGGGGAGGTGATGGTTCACCGGACTGGTAATCCAGAGGCCCAGGCTGATGCCCTGGGAACACATCCCACTAAAGCAGCCGGTGGCATTTAAATTCAATGAATAAACCTAGAATATAAAGCTAGTCTTAAGGGTGAGCTTCTCTGGCCCTGTTGGGGGCGGGGCTGCAAAATGTGGCGAGTCATTCAAAACTCCATTGGCTTAGGCGGGAACAAAAGATCCTGTTGGCGACGGGGTGGGGGGGGGGAGCTGTAAAATTCCGCCCTAAGTAATGGTGCCACTAAAAGCATCATCGATTGTTGTAAAAACCCATCTTATTCACTCATATCCTTGAGAAAAAGCAAATCTGCTGACCTCACCTGGTCTGGCTTCCATATGTTCTAGCGCATGAGTCACAAAAAGTTAGTATGCAGGCACAGCAAGTAATTAAGATAGCTAATGGAATGCTATCCTTTGTAACAAGATCAACTGAACATAAAACTAAGGATGTTATGTTTCAATTATACAGGGCATTGGTGAGACTGCACCTCGAATACTGTGTGCAGTTTTGGTCTCCTTATTTAAGGAAGGATGTAAATGCATTGGAGGCGGTTCAGAAGAGGTTTACTGGATTGATACCTGGAATGAGTGGGTTGTCTTATGAGGAAAGGTTGGACAGACTGGCTTTGTTTCCTTTGGAGTTTAGAAGAGTGAGGGGTGATTTGATTGAAGTATAGGCGATCCTGAATGGCCTTGACAAGGTGGATGTCAAAAGGATGTTTCCTCCTGTGGGTGAGTCCAGAACTAGGGGGTCACTGGTTTAAAATTAGAGGTCACTCTTTTAGGACAGAGATGAGGAGAATTTTTTTCTCTCAGAGGGTTGTGCACTTTGGAACTCTCTGCCTCAGAAGGTAGCGTAAGGTGGGCCTTTGAATATTTTTAAGGCAGAAGTAGATATATTTCTGTTAGGCAAGAGATTCAAAGGTTATTGGGGATAGATGGGAATGTGGAATTAGTAACGCAAACCAACCAGCTATGATCTTATTGAATGGTGGAGCAGACTCAAGAGGCCGAATGGCCACCTCCTGCTCTGATTTTATACGTTAGTATGTATGTTCTTATGTGACTCCAGGTCCACATCAATGAGGTTGACTTTTAACTGCCTTCTGGAATGGCCAAGAAAGCCACTCATTTCAAGGGCAATTAGGGATAGGCAACAAACGTTGCAAGTAATACCCACATCCTATGCAAGATTAAAGCAAAAGAACACTTCGAACTCAGTAGAACAGGGTTCAAAGCTTAGATGGAGTATTGTAGAGAGAAAGGGCGAAACACAGTCGCTCCATCAGCAACTAAATCATTATTCGGTTGGTCTCCAGCTTTTGGCACACAAACATGAGCAAGTTTGAAGATTGTGCATTGAAATATATATATATATATATGTATAATCACACTACATATACCTTCTCCATCCACAACCTGCTGATGGTCAGCAACAAATCTGCTTCTCTCATGTTCCTTTTGGCTGTAACTTAAAACCTGATGATCTTAATCCTGAACTTTATTCTTTTAATTTTTTTAAAGAAAATCATGCTTCACTTTCTGATCATTCTAAGTTGTGCATGATCAAGAATGAACAGCAAGCTGCCTGTTAGTAAAAAAAGACAACTGATCATTTATGACACACTAGCAGCAGCGAGAATATCCCTGCCAAATCCCAATTTCAAGGATCCAGACAGAAGGTTGTATCACGCGATGTCTCTCCACGTTGTGTCTCTGTTGTATATTCTGAAAGGAAGTTGATCAGCTCGTGTCTGACAACAGCTCTTCCTCTCCACTGTGATAGCCGAGGTGATCAATTTTTAATGTTCTAGCAATTAACTCCTGAATAGTTCATTCTTGCATTTGGATGAGATAGAAAGGAAGCTTTTCACAGCTGCAGGGAGGTTAGTGTCTGCTGACGCCTCCATAGACCCTATGTCTCCACGAAATGGACTCTGGCTACATAGATGCAAAGTGGCAGTCATTTTAAGTCAGTGTCTTTTTTTTCAGTGAAATGTCCCTTTTTTTAAAACGTTTAACATGTGAAACCTGCTGATGAGATTTCAAATTAATTCCGTATATCACAGCTTCATGGCAGAAGTGTTATTTTTCTTCATTCGTTCTGGGTATGAGGGGGCCACTGGCTAGGCCAGCATTTTTATTGCCCATCCCTAATTGCCCCTTGAGAAGGTGGGGATGAGCTGCCTTCTTGAATCGCTGCAGTCCATGTGGTGTAGGTACACCCACAGTGCTGTTAGGGAGGGAGTTCCAGGATTTTAACCCAGCGACAGTGAAGGAACGGCGATATATTTCCAAGTTGGGATGGTGAGTGACTTGGAGGAGAACTTCCAGGTGGTGATGTTCCCATCTATCTGCTGCCCTTGTCCTTGTCCTTGTCATTGATGAGGAATGGACCATTTAAGATGTACAAATTCAGTAAGAAATCTTCAACTGTCAGGTCAGTGTCCACTTGTACATTCAGTCTACACAATGAGTAACCTTAATAAAATGTCATTGTAGCTACCTTGTTCAATATTATAGCCTGAACGAATGATAGAGGGATTATGGCACTCACACAATCTCTGTGAAAAGACGTTGTAGCCAGGTATCTGTCAGGGGCCGATTTCTCCACTATTACCGTGACTGAACTATTGTTGACACCAGTGATGAAGGGCAGCATGACAGGACCCAGCTACATTATGGTGGTTTGAGAAGACGTGAAAGTCAGTCAAAGGTTGGTCTCCAAAATCCAATTTCAACAGCTTTTCCATGGCAAACCAACATCAATATAAACAAATGTTTATGTTGCCTGACTGCCAAATCACCGTACTCCTCTGCATTTTCTATCATAAGCTGCCTCCACGGTAGACAGTGATTTAATTTTAGACTGGAATTAAATTTTAAGAGGGCTGAAGTGACATGAGATCTCCAGTTGTGCAGAGCTGCCGTGTTCAGATCAGATCGTGCAACAAGGCCCCTCCAAACGACCCACCCACACAGCCTTTAGACAGCAAGCATGGATTGCAAAGTTAGCTCTCAGTATTACTGGCAGACAAACTGTCCGTGTGTTAATCTAAAGGCATCAGTGATTCACAGCCCATGATTTACTTCTCAAGCGCAGTCACCACTGTTTTGTAAGCAGATGTTGCAGCCAAAATGTACACAAGTGGCAATGACCAAGAGATGGCCTTGTGGTGCAGTGAGTAGCATCCCGACCTCTGAGCCAGAAGCTCTGGGTTCAAGTCTGCTCCCCACTGCTGCCCAATATCCCCAGGACTGAACAGCCAAGGCAGGTGCATTCATTAAAGCTGCCCAACAGGTTGAAAATCAACCTGCAAATCCCTCCAGCACACAATGATGACAGGCAGTAAGAGCAGGAGAGATTCCAGGTCAGCCATGTGATGGAAAGGACATTGGAGCCTCTTCCATCACTATCCATAGCTCCAGGTGACAACAGGCATGTAAAGGTGTATGTTGCCACAGCAACTCAGACTCCTTGACTGAACTGTAGCATATGTGCACACACACACACACACTAATCACCAGGTGCCTTGTTTTGGTCATGTTGTTTGAGTGATCAATGTTGGACAGTACACATAGAGAATTCCCTGCATCCTGTCTCTCAAAAAAAAAATGCAGTGGGATATTTCATCCACTAACAGGCAAACAGAGCCTTAATTAACATTTCATCCATGAAGGTACGGCACTTCAGGCAATGCTGCACTCGCTCAGTACAGCACTGAACTGATCCAGATGATGGGGGTCGATTTCTGTTTGGGATTCTCTCATGTTTTTTTCAGCTCCTCCAGTTCAGTCCTGTGGAGACCCATTCGTGTGCAGCAGTTCTCATGTGGGGCTTGAATCCACAACCTTCCAATTTGGAGGCAAGGCTGTTGACATTGAAACCAAATTTACAACAAATTGGCATCCTCATTGATTCTCCTGTTTAATGTACGGCATCTAATGTCTTGATTTCATGCTGACAAAATACATTTTTTTCTGCTCATGCCTTCTTCCCATTATAGCATACGTTGACCATGTTAAAATACATTTCCAATCAATGACATCATTATTCCTTCATGACCAATCTCAACTTTATTTGTTCATTGCATGTGGGCGTCGCTGGCTGGGCCAGCATCTATTGCCCATCCCTAATTGCCCTTGAGAAGATGGTGGTGAGCTGCCTTCTTGAACCGCTGCAGTCCATGTGGGATAGGTACACCCACAGTGCTGTTAGGGAGGGAATTCCAGGATTTGACCCAGCGACAGTGAAGTAACAGTGATATCTTTCCAAGTCAGGATGGGAGGGGAACTTGCAGGTTGTCGTTGTTGTGTTTTTATAATGATACAAAGGCACCAATCACTCAGTTGGGGTAAGGGATTATAATGGGATTCATAATGGGTTGTGTAAACATTGTGTGTTCATTTATTTAGACTACGCACATAGGAACATATACACTTGAAGCTTGAAGACAACAACAGCAGAGCTGAGTATTATGTGCTCTGCTTAAAAACAAAAGCAAAACTAAAACTGGATCTCATGACCCACTTCTGTTCTAATTATGTCATGCTGCAATTGTTTAAAGGCATATTACAACAGCTCCCTTTCTCTTTACAGATATACTTTTTTGGAAGGAGGGGGAAATAACTATTTACAATTTGTGTTCATGTTTAGTTGCCAATACATAAGAGTATAGAACAGGTGAATCACTGAGTCTCTAAAGCCTAAAGGTAACCTGCTGGTATGTCCAGCTCCTGTCACGGTAACCTTGTCTGGAGGCTTCTTTAGTTGCTCTCAGTGATCTGTGGGATTGTCATTTTTGGAAGTTGTTTCTGGTTTCATCTGAGATCCTGTCTCAATACAATAGGACTGCATGGTGGTTGAGGATCTGGAATGGATCTGATTTTCCCTCGGTTACGCCTCACCATTGCACCTTTGTGTATAATGACTTCATAGGACTTTGGTTCTGAACAAATCCTTGTCACCTCAGCTAGTTGCCACATATCTTCTGTGGGATCCTATATGTTGTCCCAACTGTAAACTTAACAATTTTGTATCTGCATTTTTATCATGCATGTTGGTTTTCTCTTGCAGCTTTAACAATTGCCCTCTAGTTTCTAAGAGAGGAGAATAGGTAAGTGTAGGTAAATTGGTACACACAGGTCTGCCAAACATGAGCTCTGCCAGTAATCGAATAGTTGCACTTAAAGGTGTCGCTCTCAGCTACAACATTGCAATGTGGAGATCTTGCTTGGTCTGAATACATTTGAGAATTAGAGGTTTAACCAAGCAAATCATTTATTCAACTCAGCCTTTAGATCCAGCACAATAAGCAGAAGAAGTAGTGTGATCAATAGTCCACTTCTCACACATATCCTGAAATAGCTTACCAATAAATTGCAGACCACAATCCATAGCAATCTCACCAGGCACATCAAATAAACTGAAAATGGCACTTGGAGTGTGCGTGACAGTTGTACTTGATATATTGTGCAATTGTTGAATAATGGGGTACTTGGTAAAGTAGTCGACGAGGACGATGAAGTCAGTGCCATGGACATGACAGAGGTCAGATGTGATTTTGAACCAAGAATGGATGGAAACTTCATGTGGAATGAGTCATTCTTTGTGCTAACTTGGCACATGCTCTTGACATGCCTCACACTTCTTGGTGACAATTTCAATGTCATTGTTCATACCCGGCCAATTGATTGTCTCTCTTGTGAGTCTTCTCATCCAATCTATGCCCACGTGAGTATAAAGTTGTTGAAGAATATCAGGTCACAAAGATTTTCGTATGATAACCTGCCTGCCTTCAAAAATGACTGCCCGGGAGATGCCAAGCTCATCCTGCTAAGGCCATAATGGTCTCACATGTTCATGGTATTCTGAATTGAATCAGGCCATCCACCAATGATGCTTTTCCACCATTCCTGCAGTGATGAATCTATCACCGTTTCTTGTAGCTGCTGGTATTTGCTTTGTGCAAAATGTATCAGATTAATTGGATGGACTGACATTCTCCTACAAGTGTAACTTTGCAACTCCCATGGAACTGCCAACTTTGTCAAAATATTCTGGGTATTTCGATGTCAGGTCATGAACTGAGGTGAGGTTCAACTGCCTTCTGAAGTCTGATTAATTCCATGGATTGTGACTAGTGTGAGATGATGGCATGCTGGTAGGGCTGTAATTGCTGGGCCTTCAGGCTTCACGTTGTCGAACATCTGTGACACTCAGGAGGATTGATTGTACTTGCACCCCAGGGCCATGGATCATGTGCATGGAACTGGTGAACTGTTTTACGCTGTAAGTTGCGCCCCAGCAGATTACATAATGGCCTTCCACATCTGTGGATACGTCTTTTCGAATTCACAGGGATAGGATGTTGGCACTTGCCCCCGTCTCAATCTTGGCCAATATTGAGTAGTTACCAACTTTCTTAGGACAGACAATTCTAATCTTGGTAGACACTTCAGATGCTGTGGCGGTATCTATGTTCTCCATGAGATTGATGGTGTGAAACGTGCGTTCACCGCTCTCTGTCTCGTTGTGCACATCATCGTCATTTTCTGGTTTGTCAATCACCTCACGGGCATGTTTCTGATGGGATACCAGATGGTCATTCTTACCTGAAGGTGCCTGTTGTGTACAGCCTGTTTGGATCAGTGCACAGCTCTTTGTAGCTGCATCAGCCTTTGCACTGGTGCACTGCCACTGCCCAATGCCCCTTCCTGCCACATGCCTTGCAGAATTGATGGAAAGCTGGGCATTTCCTTGGTGCCTGTAGAGGCCCACCTTCCAAATGTCTCGCTCAGTTTGGGTGTTCTAAAAAGAGCGTCAACAATTGGGGTTTTACTTAAGACCTGTAAGATTCTTCAACCAGCTAGGGTCGCTTAAATGGTGTATGTTTTGGGCTTGTCGGCCAGATCTAGCTGGATTTCCTCCATGGGAGTGGATGCAACATCAACTCAACAATCCTGCCTGCTAGCTCTGCATTTGAAAACTCACAGTATGTACCCTTTTCTCTACACCTGCCGACAGTGGTGTATGGATTCTGTAGGCTGTTGCTGAAATGACATGAACTCTAATCGATAACTGCGGAAGTTTAATCTGATTCTGAACTGGTCTTCCAATGTAGTCCATATCTCCTGGGGATCCTTTAGCTCTTCCGCTGTTAATCCTGACATGTTCGCCCTGTGTGGTCCTCCGTTCCCAATCACTAGGCGAGTTTTTACGGTTTGTCTGTCTGGTTCAGATACACCTGTTTGACTCTCCCTTGTTCAGTATCGATCCAGCCCACACCCTGGTCACTCACCCTGGTTTCCTGACTGAGCTCAGCTGGTGCTGGTCCTCTGGACACACCGTTCTGTCTGCTTACCAGCCCTTCATTTGAGCACTATCCATGCACCGTATTTTCCAAAGCTTTTTTTGTTTAGTCTCCGCGCTGTGATTTCAACACTCTCCGACATTCTGGCTTTGTTGCGGTCTGACCAGAATGTCAAGGGTCATCTCATGCCATGTAGCATGATCTAAGACTGTTCACCGTGTCATACCCTGTATATAATCTAGCTCCCGCACTGAGTCCCATGTCGTTTAGAAGGGACCACTGCTCCACACCATGTGGTGTTTTTATGATGATGTGAAGCCACCAATCATTCATAAGGGATTGGGTAAACCTGTTGTGGATTCATTTATTTAGACTAGGGGCATGGGAACACCAGCAGCAGAGCTGAGCACTGAGCGCTCTGCTTAAAAGCAAAAGTGAAACTAAGACTGGATGGCATGACACACTTCCTTACAATGGATGTCCTCTGCTGCAATCCCTGAAAGACCAATCAAGGCAGGCGGTGGTGTCACCAGGCATCTGCTACCCTTGTCATTCTAGGTGGCAGAGGTCACGGATTTGCAAGGTGCTGTCGTAGGACCCTTGACACTTTGCTGCAGTGCATCTTGCAGATGGTGCACTCTGCACCCACAGTGGTGGAGGAAATGAGTATTCACTTGACAAGCTAAAAAGAATTTCCCTGCACCCAAGCTGAAATGAGCAGACAGAAAAATGGCAAAGTCATGTCTGAATTGCAGGAATGAGCTCCCAGAGGGCGAGACTTACTGCCTAAAGCACAGTTTCATAAAATGGCTGCTTTCGCTTGAGCGCACAGACTAACCAAGGTTTATTTGCTTAGTTTAATTCTACATTGGGGCTGTATTTATTGACAGCAAAAGACTCCAGCGGGAAGGCTAAATGTTTCCTGTTCCTCTTTGTCTCCTTTTCCACAGCAGGTTCCACAAATCCATTCATTTCCACAAGGTGACTGATACATGGAAGTAGTATGTAAAATGTATTTACCTTGATGAACTCAGGCCTGGCATAATTACAGCCAGTTAGAGGTTGACCTAATTAAATAGAGGTCTTTGCTCTAAATTCTCAAGAGAAAGGAACACATTTCTGACCAGCAGCAGTGCAGCTCCTATTTAAAGTATTTGCTGTGTTTAAAACAACAGAGACCCATTAATAGGAGCACAAACACTGTACAAAATAAAATGTGCTGAGTACGGTGTCAGGAAGATTTACTTGCTGCAAAGGGAAGTGTCAGAGTAACCGATCCTGCTGTCTGATTTCTGCAAAAAAAATGATCTAACTGTACACTCTCTCTCTGTCTCTCTCATGCACACATACTCACTCATACTCAGTCTCGCTCACACACACTCACGCATGTACACTCAGACTCACTCTCTCTCTCTCTCGGTCTCTCACACACACCTACAGGCGCGTGCATGCACACACTCTCGCACACACACACACTAATGCTCACTCCCTCTCACACACACACGCATGCACACACATACTCGTGCATGTGTACGTGTGCACGTGCGTGCACACACACTCATTAATTCTCACTCTTTCACACACACATACACTCACTCTTTCTCTCACACATCCACAGGCACACACACATTCATGCATGTGCACACATGCACACACACACTCGCGTGCATGTGCACACACACTCGCGCAAGCACGTACACACACACTCATAAAAGCACACACATGTGTACACAGACACACACACCCACTCTCACACACCCCTCGCACATGCATCCACACAGACACTCTCTCACACACACCCACAGACACACACCCTCACGCATGCAAGTGCACACATAAGCCCACTCACTCTCTCTCTCACACACACACACACACACACACACACACACCAAGGATCAGACTTGACCACATTTATTGCGGCCGACACTCCAGTGCAGTACTGAGTGAGCCCTGCACCGTCACTGCTGCTGGTTTAGAGAAGAGATTTTTTTTAATATATTCTTTCTTGGGATGCCAGCATTGTTGGGAAGGCCAGAAATTATTCTCCATCCCTAATTGCCTTGAGAAAGTGTTAGTGAGCTGGTTTTTTGAACCGCTGGGGTAAATGTGTTAAACAGAAGCCCTTTCAGCTGGATGTGAAAGAACTCATGGCCTTATTCAAGTAATGAGTGCTCCCAATAACCTGGCCAGTGTTTCTCCCTGAATCAAATGTTAAAAATAGGTTCACCAGTTTGAGCTGCACATCCAAATGCCTTCAACTGGCCGGTAAATACTTTATGGACTCTGCTGAGTACTTAAGGAATGATATACATTCCACGCTAGACTTCCTTCCATACAATACTCCAGAAATGTGAACTTTAAGGCCATGTATCTATTAATTTATTATAAGTTATTCTGACTGTGCACTTGGAGACTGTCTATCATGAGACCTCATTTCTATCTGTCTTCTTTGCCAAATTACCGACATGGCTGTCAAATCTAATTGGACTCTTGTACAAGGAAGGAGATAGGAGTCGCTCCATCGTGGTCAACAAGTGAAGTACAACTCTCAAATCTCACCCATGGATTGACCCAGTGCCAGTATACCCCTTAGTTCCTTCAGCCTCAATATCAGCGATGTGACAAAGGTGAAATTACTGTACTTGGCTGAAACACACCAACACTTTCACCTCTCATTACACTCATAAGACACTGTGGGCAAAATGTTCAAACAAAAATCTGACACATCTAAAAATACCCTTTCAATAACCTATAATCTGACTAAGCTAATCATTCTGACCTTTTTTGCTTTCTCCTTTTCTCTCGAGTCTCCTTGCTCCATCTCCACAGCTCTCACATCTTTGGCACATTAGCTACTACAGTCAGATACAGTAAAACTCCCGCCACACTGTCCCCATCAAATACTTCCAGGGCATGTACAGCACGGGGTTAGATACAGAGTAAAGCTCCCTGTACACTGTCCCCATCAAACACTCCCAGGACAGGTACAGCACGGGGTTAGATACAGAGTAAAGCTCCCTCTACACTGTCCACATCAAACACTCTTTATCTGTCCCTATATTGTGGGGGTGTTTGTGTGCCTAAAATGGAAACTTTTCCACTCCTGGCACCAACACCCATTAGTTTGTTTTTTGAAAAATTTGAACAGAAAATTTCAGAGCAATGTGGGAAATGTCGCTTCAATGGACCAACTCTTCATGTACACAAGTTATAAAAATAGCAACGTGTAATTCTGGGCATCCAAATTGTCCCTTTTCCTCATAGATCCCAATGGTTCCAAAAATGTAAAATTTGGCAACATCTCTCCATCATTGACGTCACTGCAACTGAAGAGGACAAAGTTCACCTTCAAACACTTAACGATTTTGTACTTTATTCCTGTCTGCTCTATTTTTGTACAAGCATTCCCCTCCCCTTCTTTAAAGTCAATAGAGATCATTAATTAGCACACAGAAATACAGCAGGATTACGTTAAGCATTATGATGGAAGTTCTATTAAAGGTAAATCAGACATGCCGTAAAGCGTGCTGTATTCACTATGAATCCATTTTGCGCCACTGAGAAAAGGACTTGCAGTTATACAGCGCTTTTCACAACCTCTGAAGTTCTCAATGAAGTACTTTCTGAAGTGTGGTGCAGATCTAACACTCAAGAAGCTTGACACCACCCAGGACAAAGCAGCCGCTTGATTGGCACCACATCCACAAACATTCACTCCCCCCACCACCGACGCACAGTAGCATCAGTGTGTACCATCTACAAGATGCACTGCAGGAACTCACCAAGGCTCCTTAGACAGCACCTTCCAAACCCACAACCACTGCCACCTAGAAGGACAAGGGCAGCAGATAGATGGGAACACCACCACCTGGAAGTTCCCCTCCGAGCCACTCACCATCCTGACTTGGAAATATGTCGCCGTTCATTCACTGTCGCTGGGTCAAAATCCTGGAACTCCCTCCCTAACAGCACTGTGGATGTACCTACACCACATGGACTACAGCGGTTCAAGAAGGCAGCTCACCACCATCTTGTCAAGGGCAACTAGGGATGGGCAATAAATGCTGGCCCGGCCAGTGAAGCCCACACCCCATGAATGAATTTTAAAAAAAGAAAAAAACACGCAATTACGCCACTTTAACTTTCACTTCATTGCGCCCCCACTAAAGGGCCAATGATCGCAAATATTCATCACCACAACTTTAGTGGGGAGTAAATCATAAACAAAATCTCTGCCAATTGTTCCATCACACTAGCTTTGAAAATTGGAACATCCATTCCAATCCACGGGGGAACCTTCAAAAGGCAAAGGATCAGCTCCTTGTGAAGTCCAGAATGTTTCCAGTCAATAATTCTCAGCAGCACAATGTTCTAGCCAGACCTTTGCTTGGGTTTCCATAATCCAGGCACCCTAACATTTCTATCTGAATCGTACACTCTGCAGGCGATTGAGAATGGATACCTTGGACTGCATGAACAGAGGCTGCCTTGTCAAATAAACCCGTCGTTCTTTTATTCTTTACCCCAGTTTGTAATTGATTTTACTTTCTGGAGGGATATTCCGCTAACTCGATGTGGGTTTGTTCTGCGGGCTCCTGGTTTGAACTTGAACCTTTCTGAATGGTGAACTGATTTTAAAACCTTTGCCCTGTCTTACGAGCTGTGCCAAGTGAATATAGACGCGTGCACTTGTGAATGTGAGAGGGAGAGGCAAGAGCCAGGAGGGTAAACTTAAATCCAGCTGAAGTTCACTATTGTAAAAGCAAAATACTGGAGGTGCTGGAAATCGGAAACAGAAACAAAGCGCTGAAAGCACTCTGGCAGCACCCACGGAGAGAGAGGCAGAAGGTTAAGGTTTCGAGTCCAACATGACTCTTCTTCAGTAACTGCTGTCCTCGAGTTCCCAACTCCGAAGAAGTCATATTTGACTCGAAACGTTGACTCTGTTCCGCTTTCCATAGGGTGCTGCCAGACCCGCTGAGTATTTTCAGCCCTTTCTGTTTTTATTTCAGTTCATTATCGTCCAGCTTGAGCTCCCACCCACTGATTCATGTCACACCGTGCGCTGCTCGAATGTTAGAGGGAAGTGGTGTACAAGAGCATGAGAGAGAGAGAGAGAGAGAGAGACAGAGCAAAGGAGACCAGGATAATAAGCTGGAAGTACCAAATCTGATCCACTTGATGACCATCTCCTCAATCCACTGGGACAAAGAGAATGTCTGTCAATGTAATTTAGTGTTTGAGGAACATGGCATGGTCTCACCACAGTCTCTCCTCAGGGTGTTTAAGAATGCATTTTGCTTACAGTACAAGGGGTGGCATTTCATAGCATTCACGTTCTACTGTTACCACAAAACTACTTAAAATCTCAATAAATGTCTTGGCAATTTGTTGACAGAGAAAACCAAGTACATGCCTTATCACAATGCAGAAAAGATGCACGTTTGTGGACATAAATCTCAAAGGTGAGAATAAATCACAATATGAATACAGACAGGAACAGCCAATTGATCATCTGTCTCTGTCCCCAAGCCCAGCTTGTAAAAGTCTAAGCTTTATGAAGCCTATTCTATTCTCTCTTTTTCCTGAATTCAGTCGGAATTGTCCTTTGGAGGGAGGGATCGTTCCCCCAGGCTATGCTCACAAGGTAGCTGGTGGTGGGCTATCGTTCTACTGCAACGCAACAGAAGCTCAGGGTCAGCTGGAAATCCTTGTAAGTTCAAAGAAACAAAATGAGAAAAGAAAAAATGTGAAATGCAAGTGATATGGAAAGAGAGGTTTCCTCAAACCATCAGGCAGAAAAACTGTTGAAAAACAGTTCTCAGGTGGATAGTTCTCAAGCGAATAATTCCCAGCCCAAGAAAAAGACTCTCTTGGGCTTTAAAGAATCAGGCACTTGGCTTAAGCTAGTAGATACCCTGCGGCAATGCTCACTTTGTGTCTGAGATTAAAGTGGAGCTACAATATCATCTACTGGTCACTGGCTGTAATAGCAATGTCACAGACCTCTGTTTACATAGGAAATTCTCATGATAACTGATCAAATCAGCATTTTCAATATTAAAGTTTGGCTTCAAAAGCATGACCAAACATTATGATGACAGTAACTGAACTTTGTCAAGGGGAAATGTGAGTGTATATAAGATCTTTAATGTAAACTATATCTATACATGTCCATATGTTTCCCTGTCACCATTGCGCTCACTGATCTACATTGCCTTCCAGTCAAACAACTTGACATCTCATCCTTGTTTTCAAATCCCTCCATGGTCTTTACCCTCCCTATCTCTGTAATCTCCTCCACCCCCACAGCTCTCCAAGGTATCTGTGCTCCCCTAATTCTGGCCTCTTGTGCATTCCCATTGTATTCACTCCACCATTGGCGGCCGTGCCTTCAGCTGCCTTGGCCCCAAGCTCTGCAATTCCTCCCTACACCTTTTCGCCTCTCTCCTTCGCCACCTTCCTTAGAGACACTCCTAGCTCTTTGACCGAGCTTTCGGTCATCTGTGTCTCGATGTCATACTTTTTTTTTGTAATGCTCCTGTGAAGCATTTCATTCCATTAAAGGCACCATATAAATATAACGTTGTTGTTGTCCAGTTATCCATCTGGTTGGTTCGTTCGAAGAATATGTTGAATACTTGATCATTGCTTGAAGGGAACAAAATTTACAGGGCTGGAGGGAGAGAGCGGTGAAGTGGGATTAATCGGTTAGCTTTCTCAAGGAGTCACTGCAGGCAAAATGGGCCAAATAGCCTCCTTCTGTGCTTGTCATTCCACATGACCCCCACCTTATCAGTGAAACAGATGCTTTGAATGGCTAGACCCCTGAAGGATATTTGAAGGCCAGCAAGTGAAGCACTCTTTAAAGGTGCTGAATTTTTTGGGTGAGGTCTTTGAGCGAGACCCTGTCCTGCTATCTCAGGTGGATGTAAAAGATCCCATGTCACTATTTCGAAGAAGAGCAGACGAGATCTCCCTATTGCCCTGGTCAATATTAATCCCTAAATCAACATCACTAAAATGCATTATCAGGTCATTTATCTCATTACTGTTTGTGGGATCTTGCTGTGCATAAATTGGTTTGTGTTACAACAGTAGCCACATTTCAAAAAGTACTTAATTGGATGTAAAGCACTTGGGGACTTTCAGGTTGCAAATGGATTTACAGAAACGCAGTCTTTTTTTCTTTCTTCCCTTCCTTCCCTTCATAAGCAAAGAGAACCTGATTACTTTCAATGCCTCTTAAGGATTCATGGAATCACAGAATCGTGCAGCCAAAATGGAGGCCATTCATCCCACCATGGCTGTACCAGCTCTTTGAAGGAGCCGTCCAATGAGTACGACTCCCCTGCTCTTTCCCCATCCTTCCACAATGGGTCCCTTTTCAAATATATACCCAGTTCCCTTCTTGTTCTACCCAATCGTTTAACCTATCAGACACATTCCTTGTATTTCTGTAAGGGTAGATTTTCCTGAACCTGTTCACATGCACTGTGCAACATGATTGAGGGGGACCTAAATCCGAGGGATAAAATACCATCAACCCACACAGCCGTGCAGTCTGAGCTTCAACTTCACCGTGTTATCTGCCTTGAGGCGCACACTTGTACAAATCATCTCAGCTGAGTGAGCACTAACATTAAAGCAACTCTTACACATTCACATCGTCTGTGGAAAATACTCAGAAAGGGTTTTCCTCACCACCGCTCTGCACCTCCTCTGCCGAATAGCAAATCATAGAACATACAGTTCATTAAATTCACAGGTCATCAATACTCTGACCAACTAACCATCCCATGCACACTGGCAACACATGTAGTTCTTATTCCCATGGTCATTTTTAAAGATATCGTACTAATCATTGGTGAATCAAAGTGTTTAAAACTGGTGTATAGTCAGACTACCTCAGTAAAGTAACTTGTAGGTATCAAATCCAACAAAACTAGCATCTGCTGATATTAGGTACCCATGGCATTCAGCCGATGAAAATTCACCAGCTAAGCTGGCACTTGGGGTTGTACCTTTCCCAATCGGAAGACAGGGACATGAAAGAGAGCATCGCTCCCTCACCCAGCCCACTTTGCAGCTGACAAAGCTCAAAAAAGCCGGAATTGTTACGTTTTTGGTTTTCCCGTCCTTCTGTCTTTTAGACAAAGGTCAGTGCTCCGCTTCCCAAAGCTCGGAAAACACCTCCATTTTAAAAGTGTCGTATGTTGGAAGACCTGAGCGTCTTATTATACCGCCCTCTCTGCTAGGGGGTGGGGTTGTAAATAAAGTTTGTTCAATAATGGTTCCCTGAAATCAGGCATGTGATTGTCTTCCTCAGGGCACCACACGATGTAATTATCCAGTTAGTCCCATTAACCCCCTCCCCCCTCAATCTTTCCCCATAGCCCAGCAAATTTCTCCTTTTCAAGTATTTCTCCAATTCCCTTTTGAAAGTGACGACTGGACCTGCTTCCTGCACCCTCTTCAGCAGATCACAACAACCCACAGACTGTAAAAAGAAAAGTTCCCTCATGATTGCCAAAGGCAACATCTTAAATCTGGATCCTTTGGTTACTGATCTCTTTGCCACTGGAAACAGCTTCTCCCTGTTTAGTTAATCAAAATCTTTTCGTGGTTTTGAAAATCTCTATCAAATCTTCCTTTTCGTCTTCTCTGTTGTAAAGAGGGCAAACCAAGTTTCCCCTGGTCTTTCTATATAACTGAAAGCTTTTCACCCCTGGTACCATTCTAGTGACAAGCAAAGGTGGTGGTGTAGTAGTAATGTCACTGCCCTCATTATCCAGAGGTCCAGGCTAATGCTCTGGAGACATGGGTTCAAATCCCACCATGGCAGCTGATAGAATTTCAATTCGATTAATAAATCTACAATGTAAAGCTTGTCTCAGTCATAGTGACCATGAAATTATCATTGACTGCTGTAAAATCCCAGCAGGCTCACTAATGCCCTTTAGGGAAGGAAATCTGCTGGTCTGGCCAGCATGTGCCTCCCGACCCACAACAATTTGACTGACGTGGGCAATTAGGGATGGGTAACAATTGCTGGCTTTGCCAGTGACACCTTCCCACCCTGTGAAAGAATGAAAACAAAAATCCCTTCCCTGAAGGCTTGACATTTATCTAGTTGATAGATAGCTTTGGAAGAAAGTCATAATTTGTAGTCTGAGGAAGAGTGCAGTCATTACAAATTCAACTTTAGCACAATCTACTCATTTTTCCCCAGCAGTTAATAAACTTCACCATTATTACAATCTACTAGACATAGTGAAAAACCGAAAGGGCACCGCAGTCCTGTGCTATAAATTTCCAAGTAAGGTCCATCACTGCAGCAATAAGCTGCAAGTGTCATAAGAACGGATTGAGCTTTCACTTTCTCGTTCATTACACCGATTGGAACATTTAAAACTCTGACCGTGCGAGCTGAAACTTCTCTCTGCACTCAACAATGATTTGTGAGGATGGCGATGATTTTAGTTCAAAATAAATTGGGTGCGTGTCTGTGCTGAAGTCTAGGGTTTGGGAGGCTGTGTTAAGTTTTCAGAAGTTAATGCCACACTCCATAATTTCAAAGCCATTGTGGAAGAAGAGTGACACAGACTCGAAACGTTAACTCTGTTTCTCTCTTCACAGACGCTGTCAGACCTGCTGAGTTTTACCAGCATTTTCTGTTTTTGTTTCAGATTTCCAGCATCCGCAGCATTTTGCTTTTTGCCATTGAGTTTTGCCTTTGCTTGGTGATGCAAAGTGTTGGTCCGCAGCCTTGGCAGGACACCTGGGCTTTGAGTGACCACCCTTGGTCACTGTCATGATTGCAGAGAGAATCCTCACCACAGAAACCCTGATGTCAAAGATCTACGTGATGAGGAACTGGAGGCACTTGGGTCTGAGTCACATGTACCAGGCAACAACTCCATTTGCCTTGTCATCCCGGAACAAATTTCAACGCCAAGGAATATTCAGCCTTGGAGGTAAATGCCCCAGATGATCTTATCAGAGGTGTTTAGACAGTAAATGTAATAGATAAGGTAAACTTGGAAAAATTGCCTTCAGCTGTGAGAGTAGCACAGACACAGGTTCAAATCACTAAAAGGTAACTTTAGGATTAAAGCTCTTTCAGGCAGACAGAATGGCGACAGATACCTCCTTGAGGTCAAAACCATGGAATCATTTGGGACAATTGAATGCTGCGCAAGGGAAGGATCTCCTCTGCCGCCACTCCCCACCGCGCCCCCCCCTCTAAGCCCCCATGCCCCACCCCACATACTGCTTACCCCTCCCTATCTTTGTAACCTCTTCTAGCCCAACAACCCTCCAAAATCTTTGTGCTCCTCCACTTCTGGCCTCTTGAACATCCCAGATTTTAATCTCTCCACCGTTGGAAGCCTTGCCTTTAACTGGGCCGTAAGTCCTGGAATACCCTCCCTACTTCTCACCATCTCTTGTTCTCCATCTCACTCTCCTCCTTTAAGAGGCTCCTTAAAACCTGCCTGTTACTTCCTTTTGTGGCTCGGTGTCAAACTTTGTTTGATGGTGTCCTTGTGATTCACCTTGCTTGACTGTGTTAAAGGCGTTATATAAATGTCGGTCCTTGTTACCACTTGGCACAGGAGTGGATTGCTGTTCTCAGCTGTGTCATTGCAGGAAAGCACTGGGCAAAGTGTGGGCGAGTTAAATTAATAACAGAGGGAACATAGTGGATCGTGTTACTTCCTATGTCACTCTCGTAGCTGTTTATATAGCCCCATGCAGCCAAAAGCCAAGCACAGGTTCACTTACCCACCCTTTTGGCTGCAGATGTTGTGACATTTGGGAAGTGATTGAAAAAGAAGACTTTTGGGGTTTGAGGGGGTGGGTAAAGGTGACTGATACTCTTCCAAACAAAACACAATCATGAACTTGTGCCTATAAAAAGTGAAAAAAACAATCCTGTTTTGAAAACTGCTGTTGAAGTGTACAGCTTTTAATCAAATCCACGGAGGCTTCAGACTCAAGTGTTCTTGAAAACATTTCCAACTCCTGCAATGAATTCACTACCATACACACACAAACAAAGTGTTTTAAGCATGGCTAGCTTCCAGTATTTAGTCATATCTATAAACATGCTGCTGGCTACACTTATAGTCAGAGAAGCAAGTCTTTGGAACATGGATTTCCAAACTAGAGTGGTGACCTGCCCAAGAGCAGGTCCTCCGTCCATTTCTCTGCACCTCACGGTCTTGCACTTTCCTCTTCAGTCCCTCTCATTTTCAATTTCAAGTTGTCTAACATCATCATCCTCTTCCTCCCTCTTGATCTACACCCCTCTAATCTTCCTTCAGTCACCTCCTTCAGTTCTCATGCGTTAAGATATGGCCAGTCCAACCTTGTTACCTTTTCTTCACCAAGGACCTTTCCTCCTCCACCATCCTGATAACTTCTTCGTCGCTCTTGTGTCCCCACCTCACTGAGCCGCTCCATCCTTCACCCTTCTACATTTTGCAACTTTCTAGTCTTTGGATGTCCACTTTTCCCAATGTTCACATTTCAGCCCCACACAAGACACTCCCAAATCACAGTCTGAATAATTATTTTCTTCAGATCTCTACTCATTCCTATGCTCAGCATTTCTTTGTGTTTGGAGAATTTATTGTCATGGTTATTCTAGCTCTGATTTCTTTATAACAGTGACCATCTTCTGATAAGGTGTCTCCCAGGTACTTACGTTGTGATACCTGTCCCAGCGGTTGACCATTTATCTCAGCCTCTACTTTCCCACCATTATTTCCCCCAATCTTCATAACCTTCGTCTTTCTCACATGAATTTTCATTTCATAAACTGTTCCAAATTTACAAATAACAAGGTTCAATCACTGCACTAATTAGGTTTTTAGACAGACAGAAATGAACCCTAACCCTTGTCACACACCACAGACCTGGCCAACATTTATCCCTCAACTGACAACACTGGTAGATAATCTGGTCACGATCGCATGGCTGTTTGTGGGATCTTGTTGTGTACGAATTGGCTGCCGTGTTTTCCTATTCTACAGAAGCGACAACGCTCTGAAGATCACCTCACTGGCTGAAAAGTGCTTCAGGACATCCCGAGGTTGTGAAAGGGGCGAAATCACAGGTAGAGGACCTCAAAGACCGGCTGTCCAAAAGCTGGGCATTTTTACAATGTGCCACACGACAACTCTAATTGAGTAAAATGAGAAAGCAGACTTTCCTGAACAATTTGACTGGGCACTGCATTGGGGCGCTGTGGCTCCATATGAGTTATCCACTTCGTACGCCACTTTTACCCATGCTCCAAGCCACCCTCAACTCCACACAATCCCGCTTGACCCAAACTGCCCCCACGGCCCGCACCAAACTGCCCGACCCCAAAGCCAGCAGTGTCCAAAATCTGGCATGGCCTTGTTGCCGAGGGTGCCTGTTTTGAGGTACTGTACCTGTGATGCCAATCTGTTACCCTCTTTCAACATAAGAGCCTTTTTAAAGAGGGAATAGGCCATGCCTCTGAAATATCTATTTCTGTTCCAGGACCAAGCTCTATAATAGACTTATAGACGTCTACAGCACAGAAGGAGGCCATTCGGCCCATCGTGTCCACGCTGGCCAACAAAGATCTGACTACACTAAACCCATAATGTCGGTTACAGAATTTTCTTGTTCATTAAAAATTACTTGTCCTGTGTTTGGTTAAAGACTAATTAAAATTCGGGGCTCCCACATCTAATCAGCGCACACAAGGGTCGTCTGAGGAACTGACCCTGACACAAGGGTCGTCTGAGGAACTGACCCTGACACAAGGGTGGTCTGAGGAACTGACCCTGACACAAGGGTGGTCTGAGGAACTGACCCTGACACAAGGGTCGTCTGAGGAACTGACCCTGACACAAGGGCGGTCTCAGGATCTGACACTGACACAAGGGTCGTCTGAGGAACTGACCCTGACACAAGGGCGGTCTCAGGATCTGACCCTGACACGAGGGTGGTCTGAGGAACTGACCCTGACACAAGGGTGGTCTGAGGAACTGACCCTGACACGAGGGTGGTCTGAGGAACTGACCCTGACACGAGGGTGGTCTGAGGAACTGACCCTAACACAAGGGTGGTCTGAGGAACTGACCCTGACACAAGGGTGGTCTGAGGAACTGACCCTAACACAAGGGTGGTCTGAGGAACTGACCCTGACACAAGGGTGGTCTGAGGAACTGACCCTAACACAAGGGTGGTCTGAGGAACTGACCCTGACACAAGGGTGGTCTCAGGAACTGACCATAACACAAGGGTCGTCTGAGGAACTGACCCTGACACAAGGGTGGTCTGAGGAACTGACCCTGACACGAGGGTGGTCTGAGGAACTGACCCTGACACAAGGGTGGTCTGAGGAACTGACCCTGACACGAGGGTGGTCTGAGGAACTGACCCTGACACAAGGGTGGTCTGAGGAACTGACCCTGACACAAGGGTGGTCTGAGGAACTGACCCTGACACAAGGGTGGTCTGAGGAACTGACCCTGACACGAGGGTGGTCTCAGGATCTGACCCTGACACGAGGGTGGTCTGAGGAACTGACCCTGACACGAGGGTGGTCTCAGGATCTGACCCTGACACGAGGGTGGTCTGAGGAACTGACCCTGACACGAGGGTGGTCTGAGGAACTGACCCTAACACAAGGGTGGTCTGAGGAACTGACCCTGACACAAGGGTGGTCTGAGGAACTGACCCTGACACAAGGGTGGTCTCAGGAACTGACCCTGACACAAGGGTGGTCTCAGGAACTGACCCTGACACAAGGGTGGTCTCAGGAACTGACCCTGACACAAGGGTGGTCTCAGGAACTGACCCTGACACAAGGGTGGTCTGAGGAACTGACCCTGACACAAGGGTGGTCTGAGGAACTGACCCTGACACAAGGGTGGTCTGAGGAACTGACCCTGACACGAGGGTGGTCTGAGGAACTGACCCTGACACAAGGGTGGTCTGAGGAACTGACCCTGACACGAGGGTGGTCTCAGGAACTGACCCTGACACAAGGGTGGTCTCAGGAACTGACCCTGACACGAGGGTGGTCTGAGGAACTGACCCTGACACGAGGGTGGTCTGAGGAACTGACCCTGACACAAGGGTGGTCTCAGGAACTGACCCTGACACGAGGGTGGTCTGAGGAACTGACCCTGACACAAGGGTGGTCTGAGGAACTGACCCTGACACAAGGGTGGTCTGAGGAACTGACCCTGACACAAGGACGGTCTAAGGAACTGACCCTGTGACTTTCCACAAGTGCATAAGGGGTTTATACTGAGGCCCCAGCGGGAGAGGTTGGTTTCACTGGGGTCCTGGCCTGTCTTGAACCTGTTCAGCAAGGGCCACCCCTGCCGTGGTAGTCCAAAGTCTGCCATTCGACAGGTGGGGTTTGTCACAAGGAACTTATTAGTGGCTTCCCGTGTTCCCCATTCCTTCATGCAGAAGATGTCGGCTGGTAGGCCTTGCTCAGGAAGGGTGCTCCATATGGAGCACCGAGATGGAAGGCAGCCACTAGATGGGTTGAACAGGTCACCGTGGAGTGGTAAGTGAGGTACAGCATGGACGGTTTCAACCAGATTGTAGGTTTTTGTCAGTCAGAGGGGGTGAAGGGGAGTGATATTTGCAAGGGAAGGAAGCCAAGGGAGGGGTGTTGAGCAGAGAGTTCCAGTTATGTCACATATTGTTGCATTCAACTGAGCGTCAACAAGATGTGTGTGTGTGATGACCTGTGCCAGGCAGGTGCACAGTACATTGCTGCGGAGAATGATAGGGCAAGTGCTGAGGTGTGGAGTGTTGTGGCACTGCACCCCATGTAGACCCAGCAAGCTTGGGTAATAAGTCACTTCTGGTTTTGACCTTTGCTGTCATTCTCTTCATATGTTCCTGAAAGGACAGAGTCCCATCAAGAGTCAGTCCCGAGTGTGTTGGGTTGGGGTCCTGCTTTAGCCTCTGGCCATCCCATGTAGATATGCAGTTCTTTTTTGGCATTGACGTTATGGAGGTGGAATACACTGGGTATGGTTTTAAAGGGATTCAGCATGAGGCACCATGTGCTGCAGTAGGTCCATCAACTTTGTTAAGGACCTGGTCTAGAGTAGAGGAGGGTGGAGCTTGGGTGGCACAAGAGATGTCATTAGCATAGATGAACTTGTAGGACGTGGTTGTTGGCAGGTCAATGTTATATCTGTTGAACAGGATTAGGGCTAGCACTGAGCCCTGTGGTAGTCGGTTGGCCTGTCTTCTTCATGCACTTCTCCCTTGCCCAAGGTGGACAGTGAACAACTGTCCCAACCCAGAGAAGAAGCACCCTGGACAGCCTTCCGAGCAGACCAGTGTGCCAGCTGTATCCTCAGCATCTGTGAGGTCCAGTCACGTTATACCTTTCTGCAGGTTCTCTGTCTCTCTCTTTCCCCTTTTTTCTCTTCACACCCCTCTCTCTCTCTCTTCCCCACGCCCCCCAATCTAATTGATTACACAATTAATTAATTACACCTAATTGAGGTGTATAAAATTATGAGGGGCCGAGATAGGGTAGACAGGATAGACTTGTTTCCCCTAGCTGAGGGACCAATTACCAGGGGGCATAGATTTACAGTGATTGGTAGAAGGATTAGAGGGGACATGAGCAAAAGCATTTTCACCCAGAGGATGGTGGGCATCAGGAAATTCACTGCCTAAATTGGTTGTTGAGGCTGAAATGTTCAACTCATTTAAAAGGTACCTGGGTCTGCACCTAAAGTGCTGTAACCCGCAAGGCTATGGACCAGGTGATAGAAAATGGGATTAAAAATGAGCAGCTAGTTTCTTTTTTCCTCTTTTGTTTTGACTGGCGCAGGCACGATAGACTGAATAGCCTCTTTCTGCACTGTAACTTTTCTATGGTTCTATCTCTCTCCTCCTCCTCCTCTCAGTCTCTGTCCTCTCTCTGTTCCCTCTCCCTTTTTCTCCCTCTCTCATGATTTCCATTCTGATGTGGTTATTACTACTCATATCACACGCCTATCGTGCGTATTGCTTATCTTCTTAGTTTGATGTTGAGTCTGTTTGTATAACGCACCATTGGATGAAGTGAATAGACAGTCTTCTGTGAGTCATGTTGCAAATCCTGCTTCAACACGGCACTGGCAAAGATCTGATCTCAACCACAACTTGGGTCTTTGGACGTGCCCAGTGCTGATCAGCCAGGGCCAAGGATGTCACCAAGCGGCTGCAGGACATTCCTCTGGGGGAGGGTGATCAGCCAGAGGTCATGGTCCACATTGGTACCAATGACTTAGGTAGGAAGGGGGATGTGGTCCTGCGATCAGAATCTAGGGAGCTAGGTAGAAAATTAGCAAGCAGGACGTCAAATATAGTAATCTCCGGATTACTCCCAGTGCCATGTGCCCGTGAGTACAGAAATAGGAGAATAAGGCAGGTGAATCCGTGCCTGGAAAGATGGTGCAGGAGGGAGGGCTTTAGATTCCTAGGACACTTGGACTGGCTCTGGGGGAGATGGCACCTGTACAAGCCGGACGGGCTGCACCTGAGCAGAGCTGGGACTGAGTTGCTTGTGAGGCGTTTTGCTAGTGCTGTTGGGAGGGTTTTAAACTAACTCAGCAGGGGTGTGAGAACCAGGAGAGAGCATAAGAGAGGAATACCAGGGTGCACAAAATACTGAGAGAGACAGATAGCACCAGTATAGAGAATAGTGAGTTAATATGTAGAGTTGGAGTAAAGGAAAAAGTCATGAAGTCTAAATCAGGGTTACAGTGCATGTATGTGAATGCACGGAGTATAGTAAATAAGATTGGGGAGTTACAGGCACAGATTGCCATGTGGAAATATGATGTTGTGATAACAGAGACCTGGCTCAAGGAAGGGCAGAACTGGGTGTTAAATATTCCCGGGTACAAGATGTTCAGAAGAGATAGGAAGGAAAGGAGGAGGGGTGGCAGTATTGGTTAAGGAGAGCATTACAGGGCTGGAGAAAGAGGATGTCCCAGAGGGTTCAAGGACCATCTCCGCCGTACATTAACTCTAGCCAATGTATTCTCTAGTAGATTGGCTGGAGCTAATGTACAAAAAGGGTGCAATTATCTGGATTTGTTTGTCCTATCTTTCCCTGGTGGGAAGGATATAGAGGAACAAATCTGCAGGGAAATTACAGAGAGATGCAAACATTATAGAGTAGTTATAATGGAGAACTTTAATTACCCGAATTTAAACTGAGACAGTGGTAGTGTAAAGGGCGGAGAGGGGCAAGAATTCCTAGATTGTGTTCAGCAGAATTTTCTACAGAAGTACGTGTCCAATCCAACAAGAAAGGAGATACTGCTAGACCTGGTTCATGGAAGTGAGGTGGGCCAAGTAGATCAAATGTCAGTGGGGGAACATTTAGGAGACAGTGATCATTGTATCGTAAAGTTTAGGATGATGGTAGAAAAGGACAATGTACAATCCAGAGTAAGAATAATTAACTGGGGGAGAGCCGACTTCAATGGGGCAAGAACGGAGCTGGGTCAGATAGACTGGAACCACAGGCTAGCGGGAAAACTAGCTGAACTATGGGCTACCTTCAAAGAAAAAATGCTTCGGACACAGTCGAGGTATATTCCCTTAAGAGGGAAAGATAGAGCAAACAAATCCAGAGCTCCCTGGCTGAAAAAGGAGCTAGAAATTAAGATAAGGAAGAAAGTGTGCTTATGATAGGTGTCAGGTAGAAATACAATTGATAACCAAGCAGAATACAGAAGGTTCAGAGAGGAGGTGAAAAAGCAGATAAGAGAAGCAAAGAGGGATCATGACAAAGGACTGGCAGCCAACATAAAGGGGAATCCCAAAGGCTTCTATCAGCACATAAATATTAAGTGGCTGGTAAAAGGAGGAGTATGGCCAAAAAGGGGATTTGCACATGGAGGCAGGGGCATGGGTGAGGTGTTAAATGAATACTTTGCATCTGTCTTTACCGAGGAAGCAGATGCTACCGAGGTCACAGTAACAGAGGCAGAAACTCTGTCACTAGAAAGGTTCAAAATCGGTAAGGAGGGAGTATTGGATAAGCTGTCAGTACTTAAGGTTGACAAGGCACCGGGACCGGATGAGATGCATCCAAGGATATTGAAGGAAGCAAGAGGCAGGGGCACTGGCCATCATGTTTCACTCTTTCCTAGACTAAGGGGAGATGCCAGAGAACTGGAGAACTACAAACATTATGCCCTTGTTTAAAAAAGGTTGTAAGAATAAGCCCAGCTATTACAGACCAGTCGGTTTAACCAGTGGTGGGGAAGCTTCTGGAAACAATTATTCGGGATAGCATTAGTAGTCACATGGAAAATGTGATTTGATTAGGAAGAGCCAGCATGGATTTCGAAAGGGGAAATCGTGTTTAACTAACTTGCTGGAGTTTTTTGAATGTAACAGAAAGGGTTGATGAGGGTGATGCTGTTGATGTGGTGCACATGGACTGTCAAAAGGCATTTGATACAGTGCCACACAACAGGCTTGTGAGAAAAGTTATAACCCATGGAATAAAAGGGACAGTAGCAACATGGATACAAAATTGGCTGAGTGATAGGAAATAGAGGGTAATGGTCAATGGATATTTTTCGGGCTGGAGGAAGGTTTGTAGTGGAGTTCCCCAAGAGTCAGTATTGGGACACCCTTGCTTTTCCTGATATATATTAATGATCTAGATCTTGGTGTGCAGGGGACAATTTCAAAGTTTGTGGATGATACAAAACTTGTAAATTGTGAGGAGGACAATGTAGAACTTCAGAAGGACATAGACAAGTTGGTGGAATGAGCAGATGGGTGGCAGATGAAGTTCAATGCGGAGAAGTGTGAGGTGATGCATTTTGGTAGGAAGAACATGGACAGACAATATAAAATAAGGGGTAGAAATCTAAAGGGGGTGCAGGAGCAGAAAGGCCTGGGTGTATTTGTGCATAGATCATTGAAGGTGGCAGGATAGGTGGAGAGAGCAGTTAATAAAGCATATAGTATCCTGGGCTTTATTAATAGGGGCATAGAGTACAAGAGCAGGGAGGTTATGCTGAATTTATATAAGACACTGGTTAGATCTCAGCTGGATTACTGTGTACAGTTCTGGGCACCACATTATAGGAAGGATGTGAACAGATTGGAGAGAGTGCAGAGGAGGTTTACAAGAATGGTTCCAGGGATGAGAAACTTCAGCTATGAGGATAGATTGGAGAGGCTTAGACTGTTCTCCTTGGAGAGGAGAAGGCTAAGAGGAGATTTGATAGATATGTTAAAATTCATGAAGGGGCTGGATAGAGTAGATAGGGAGAAACTGTTCCTGCTTGTAAAAGGATCGAGAACGAGAGGGCACAGGTTTGAAGTGATTTGCAAAAGAAGCAAGTGACGTGAGAAAAAACTTTTTCACACAGCGTGTGGTCAGGGTTTGGAATGCACGGCCTGGAAATCTGGTGGAGGCAGATTCAATCGAGGCATTCAAGAGGGCACTGGATGGTTATTTGAATAGAAACAATGTGCAGGGTTATGGGGAAAAAGCAGGAGATTGGCACTAAGTCATGATGCTGATTCAGAGAGCCAGTGTACGATGGGTTGAATGGCCTCCTTCCACACTGTAACAATTCTGTGATTCTGTGAACTAGCAAACACCCCAAAAGGCATTGGTTTACCCTTCTTCAGTAAGAATTTCCTACAAGCAGTTGGGCTTTTGGGAAAAAAAACTCTCAACTCTGATTCTCAGGAGGCCTCCAATGCAAGATGGGGACATCCTGTCCCGTGGGGACAATCATTGATACAGCTTCCTGAAACAACAACAAATTGCGCTGATACAGCACCTTGAACATAGTAAAACATTTCAAGGCACTTTACAGCAGTGCCACTATTGTAAGGCGTTGGGCATAGTTCAGTGGGCCTTACTAAGGTATTCGCAATCTGAGGTAGTATTTATTAACTACTAAAAACTATATACATAGGTACAGTAAAGGTCCAAGCTGGGTGCTGTCTCCACGCTTGCTTCTACACATGGCTCTGTCCAATACTATACTGACCCCTAGATGTGAGTAATGTATCCTCTGACATCACTGTGTGGGTGGTACTGTACTCAGTCCCACATTAACCCTTTGTATGCCAGACCCTTATACTGCAGGTGTCTGACAAAATTAGACACCATGCCACATAAGGAGATGTTAAGGCAGATGGCCAGATGTTTGGTCAAAGTGGCAGACTTTGAGGAGTGTCTCGAAGGAGGAGAGAGAGAGGTCGAGAGGCAGAAAGGCTTAGGAAGGGAATTCCAGAGCTTGGGGCTCAGGCAACTGACGGCCCGGCCGCCAATGATGGAGCGATTGTAATTGGGAATGCACAAGAGGCCAGAATTAGAGGAGTGCAGATATCTCGGAGGGTTGTGGGGCTGAAGGATATTATAAAGATCGGGAGGGGCGAGGCCAGGGTCAGATTTGAAAACAAGGATGAGGATTTTAAAATTGAGGCATTGCTTAACCAGGAGGCAGTGTAGGTCAGGGAACATGGCATGATGGGTGAAGGGACTTGGTGCAAGTTGGGATACAAGCAGTACAGTATACAGGCTGTACAGTATACAGGCAGTACAGTATACAGTCTGTACAGTATACAGTCTGACAGTATACAGGCGGTACAGTATACAGTCTGACAGTATACAGGCTGTACAGTATACAGTCTGACAGTATACAGGCTGTACAGTATACAGGCAGTACAGTATATAGGCAGTACAGTATACAGTCTGTACAGTATATAGGCAGTATACAGTCTTTACAGTATACAGGCAGTAGAGTATACAGGCAGTACAGTTATCTCAGGTTTACGGAGGCTGGCCAAGAGTGCTTTGGAATAATCAAATAAAAGTAACAAAGGCATGAATGAGGGTTTCAGCAGTAGATAAGCTTAGACAAGGGCAAAGGTACGTAGTGCTGAGTCCACAGAAATAGTAAAAGGGTGGTCTAAGGAGGAGTGGAGCTGATTGGGGACCAAATGGGCATTTAAGCAGTGGGTATGTATAGATGTAATATTAAATGAATATTTTGCATCTGTCTTTACCAAGGAAGAAGGTGCTGCCCAGGTCATGGTGAAATAGGAGGTAGTTCAGGGACACAAAGGGTTTAAAATTGATGAGGAGGAGGAGGCATTAGACAGGCTTCAAGTTGAAAAGGGTTCAGGACCAGATGACGTGCATCCAAGGATACTGAGGGAAGTGAGAGTGGAAATTGTGGAGGTACTGTGTTACAATTCCCAAAGAGACCAATAACTTAAAAAAAAATCAAACTTCCAGTTAATAGCTGAAAAAAAGGACGCAACAAGATTTCACAATTTAAGATTTTTACTGTAACAAATGGTTAAAAACAGTATTCACGAAACACTATTTTTGTAGACAACCGATACTTTAAATCACAGAAAGGACCTATTTTACTGATCACACATCGCACTCTCCACAGAATTACAGTCCTCATGAGCAAACAGTCCACAGTTGCTCCCAGCTTCCAATGGGTTCACATTTCCCCATTTGACCAAGCTGTAATTTTGAGTGATCACCTCCAGGCTCTTCCTTTCGTTTTCCAAGAGTTTCCTAATTTCACTATCAGCAGTAAAGCCTGATTCTTCCCCTCTGTCCACACCAGGATGAAACTCCTGGAATCCTCAGGCAGCTGAGGGATGCACCTCTTTGACTGGACACTGTCTCCCTCCTACATCTACCTGTTGTAGCTCACAAAGTCAAGCAGCCTTTTCTCTCTGACCACACAGAACTCCTGCTGTCTGCCTGTGATATTCATTGGTTTGTAGGGAAGCCTGTCAGCTGATCTCAGAAATGGCTTCCTCTGCACTCTTCTCCATGGCAACGTGAAACACATTAGCCTTGTATCCAGGTAGAAATGCTGATTAGCTATTCTTGACCCCAGCTCTCTTTCATCTTAGAAGAAAATGGACAGTTGACAGCCCAACTGTTTACAACCCAATACTTGCAACATTTTCTGATAGACTAAGAGTCTACCCATGTAGAAAACTCAGAGACTGCTGCTAATGTGTCCAGACGTGAACACCTTATACCATCGCCCCAGTAACACAATCTGGGTCTCCCTTTGATCTTCAACCACCACAGGCCCGTTGTCAAGCAGACCTCAGAACAGACCACATGACAGCCTCCGTTTTACATGAAATTAAAGACACACTTCCAAAACATGACAATCCCCTCAGCCATATAATTATAACAACTGGCCATAATCTTCCAATCTTCCTTAGACCCAGGGGTGGTGTCAGGGGACTGGAGAATTGCACATGTCGCACCCTTGTTCAAAAATGGCTGTAAAGAAAAGCTCAGCAAGTCAGTTTAACTTTGGTGGCGGGGTAGCTTTTAGAAACGATCGGCAGGATTTTCTGCACCCGCCCGCCGCCGGAATGTTCCGGTCCCGCCGCTAGCCAATGGGCTTCTGGCCGGGGCGCTGCCTCACCCTTGGCGGGTCCCACCCGCAACAGGGCCAGAAAATCCCGGCCGGTAATTCAGGACTAAGTCAACAGTCACTCGGGCAAATGCGGGTGAACTGAGGAAAGCCACAAAAGTGTTAAGAGGAAATCGTGGTTAACTGACTTGCTTGGGTTTTTTGATGAGGTAACAGAGAGGGTTGATAAGGGCAATGCTGTTGATGTGGTGTACATGGATTTCCAAAAGACATTTGATAAAGTGCTGCACAACAGACTTGCGAGCAAAGTTATAGCTCATGGAATGAAAGGGACAGGAGCAACATGGATATGAAACGGACCGAGTGACAGGAAATTGAGAGTAGTGATTAATGGTCCTTTTTCAGACCAGAGGAAGATTTATAGTGGAGCCCCCCTCCCGAGGGGTCAGTGTTGGGACCCTTGCCCTGCCTGATATACATGAATGACCTAGATCTAGGAGTACAGGGCACAATTTCAAAACGAGGATGACACGAAACTTGGAAGCATTGTAAACGGAAAAGGACAATGTGAAACTTCAAAAGGACATAGGCAAGCTGTTGGAACAGACAGACAAGTGGCAGATGAAATTTAATGTGGAAAAGTGTGAAGTGATTCATTTTGGTAAAAAGAACGTGGAGAGACAATCTAAAATAAAGGGTACAACTCTAAAGGAGGTGCAGGAGCAGAGGGAGCTGGGTGTATATGTGCATAAATCATTGAAGATAGCAGGAGAGGTTGAGGGCACAGTTCATAGACTTTATGAATAGAGGCATAAAGTATAAAAGTAAGGAAGTTGTGTTAAACCTGTATAAAACACTGATTCAGCCTCAGCTAGAGGATTGTGTCCAGATTTAGGCACCACACTTGAGGCAGAATGTGAAGACATCAGAGAGAGTGCAGGAAAGATTCACAAGAATGGTCCCAGGGATGAAGAACTTGAGTTACCTGGATAGATTGCAGAAGTTGGGACTGTTCTTCTTGGAGAAAAGAAGTTTGAGAGGAGATTTGATAGAGGTGTTCAAGATCATGAGGGGTCTTGATCGAGTCGTCAGGGAGAAACTGCTCCCATTGGCGGAAGGATCGAGAACAAGAGGGACACAGATTTATGGTAATTCGTAAAAGAAACAAAGGCGACATGAGGGAAAACATTTTCACGCAGCGAGTGGTTAGGATTTGGAACGCACTGCCTGAGGGTGTGGGAGGGACAGGTTCCACTGAGACTTTCAAAAGGGAATTAGATTATGATCTGGACAGCAGGGTTACAGGGAGAAGGCGGGGGAATGGCACGAGGTGACTTGCTCCTTCAGACGGTCAGCATAGACATGATGGGCTGAATAGCCTTAACCATTGTATGATTCTATCCTGAGTGATCCAATGAAACCCAAGCAAGGTAGGAATTCAACGGTTAAAAATAATAGATTTGTTGGCTAGTTTTTGAATTAACTTTTTTTCTGAACTCCATAGAAAAAGCAGCTGGGAATGTGATTATAGATGTCCTGGCCAACATTTTCTTGGCAATTGATCTCATCTTGCTGTGCACAAATTGGTTGACCACAGAATCAGCTGTGGCTGCATTTTAGAGGTACATTAGTGGATGTGAAGAGCACTGGGAGAAGCTGAGGACGTGAAAGCCGATGTACTTTCCCAGCCTTCTTGCCAGTTTTTTTTCAATAAACGTCTAAAAATTACCATTCATTTCACACCTTTCACCCTCCCCAGCAGGGGGTCTGACCCTGTAATGGATTCCATCGATGCTTCGACATTCACAGAGGATGAAGCTATCGTTAAGAGCATCTGTCAATCCGCATCTCTTTACATTTTAAACAAGGCAAAACATCCACAAACGCAGCCCTTACTTTCAATTACTTTCAGAACACAGCCCACTTGCTGTGTCCCGACAGACATACCACACACACTTGTTAAGTTTGAACCCGGACGGGGGGGCAGGGTGGTATTCGATTTAACTCCTGTCACTTCTGAAAGCACTGACAACCACAACATGTAAGGATGATGAATGGGAGCCTCGGAAGTCAAAGTACGTTTTAATTATAATGGAGTTCCGCGAACCTCACCGGTGTTTGCTCTTTCCACAGAATCCAGGGGGGAAAAAAAAGTCGCTTCGTTCAAAAACGATCCGGTAAATTCTTTATCCGCTGAATTCCTACTTTGCTTCGCTATTATTGGATCATTTTGATTTTTTGTGCCAAAGTTTAACTTCAAATTATCAGCACTGGGTTCTCGATAAATTGGCTTCATGCTCAGAAATAATGGAGTGTCTATAACCAAGGCGACTGGCTTACAGACACCAAGAGAAATTACCATTTTTATTACACTGGGTGATCTGATTTTTTTTTTGCGTTTGCTTTGTTTTGCGGAGATCGGAGAATCGAAGGACCATTCAACCCAATCTGTCCATGCTGGCATTTATGTTCCACTTGAGCCTCCCTCTCTGCATCTCACCCTACCAGCATAACCTCCCCCTCCCCCTGCCCCTCCATTCTCCCTCAAGTGCTTATCTAGCCTCCCCTTAAATTCATCCCTGCTATTTTCCCTCAACCACTCCCTGTGGTGACAAGTTCACCACTCTCTGCTGTTGCACTCCTGGCTCCTTTACACAAACTCAACAATCACACACACACACAGGATTGGTAAACTGCAAGGAGGTTCGACCTATTTGAACAGACCTATTTACATTTTACAGGATAGCTCTACAGACAGGTCAGACTGCAGAGATTTGGCAACCAACATTACTCACGCCAACTTCAACAGCTACAACACTAACTGACTGCTGGTCACATGCTGCTTTGTATCCTGGTTACTCAATGATGTGTACATCATTTGCATATTCTCTTAAAGTGATATTACAAAAGCTGGTAAAGAAGTTTCTCCTGAACTGCCTCTTGGGGTTTCTTGGTGACTGTGTTATAATAGTGGCCTTTCGTTGTGTGGTCTTCCCCACGGGTGGAACTGATCTAGTGGGAATCATTGTTAACTGTATCAATTGAGGTTAAGTACATAGAGGTGGAGGGCATTGATTGGATGGTTACTGGAGCACATATAGAGGGTGACTTAGGAGGTGTCAGCTGTGGCTCAGTTCATAACACCCTCGCCTTTAAATCAGAAGGTTGTGGGTTCATGTCCCACTCCCGGAAAACCAAGAACTGTGATTGTACTCAAAAGAGTTACAATCTGTGACTGTTGATAACTCGAAAGAGTTACTGACAAAGGAGTAGAGTGGATTCAGGAGATCTATACCCATAATGTTTAATTCTATGACTAAATCTATTCAAGTAAAGGCTAGGATTGGTTTATGCTTTCACCAACTGGCATTCCAGAGTATAACCATCGTGTTTCACCATTTAGCCTTTCTTCCCATGAAAGCCAGTGCCCTTACCGAACTTGCTTCTCAAATTGTTGGAGTCATTTCTGCTTGGACTTACCCCGCCTGTTAAGTGCAGTTATAACCAAAAGAACAGGTGAAGTGGTTTGTATTGGAGAGCGAAAAACATAGCACCACAGGAAGGGGAGAAGCCTTGCGAACCTGTTCTGTCATTCAGTAAAATCATGACGGATCTGCATCTCCCCGGTTGGGTTCCACAACCGTTTATCCCCTTAGCCCAGCAAAAATCTATCAATCTCAGTTTTGAAATTTTCAATTGACCCCCCCCCTCCCCCCAATCCAGCCTCGATGGCTCACTGGGGGAAGAGGGTTGCCGATTTCCATTACCCGATGTAGAAAGAAGTGCTTTCTGACATCACCTGTCAATGGCTTAACTCTAATTTTAGGGTAATGTCTCCCCTGGTTCTGGACTCCCTATTCACCCGCACCCCGCCTGAGTGAATAGGGTAGATGGAGAGAAAGTATCACCTCCTATCATCATCTTAAACACCTTAATCAGAAAGCCGCTTGATCCTCTGCCCTCCAGGGAACACAAGCCCGGTCGAGGCAACAATAAAATTAAGCCCATTGAAAGGAATATGCAAAGAATGGTTAGGGCGAGACTGTTTTGGTCTGCATTTCTACAAAGTGAAGAAGACTGATTGGTAAGTATTTAAAATGCAATTCATTTATTGAAATGACGTCTCAGCATTTCAGTGTTCGATCAGAGCCTGCGTGTATTCCCCCGGGGCCCATTATCGATTTTCTTTTTTTGCAGTCAATCTAGCACGAGTATTTTCTATTAACATTGTCAAGCTGTAATGACAGTTCAGAATTACATTCCTTGGCACCTATTATAAACTGTATGTAAAACAGTGACTCCTTCACAATGAGAGCACTTAATCTGCCGCTACATTCTCCTCTGCATCACGATGAAGAACCTCAGCACGGCTAAAATATTAGCCAGGGAAGATCTTTACTGAAGACTATTCGGGCAAACGATATTGTTATTACTAGGAGGGTTAAAAGATGGTACAGAAGGAATCCATTTGGCCCTATCGTGCCTCTGTCAGCTCTTCCTAAGCACACAACACCTGCTCTTTGCCCTGCAAAATTTTTATTTCCACATGTTATCCAGCTCCTTTTTTAAAATTACAAATTAATCTTCCCCACCGCTCTTTTCCAGCGGAACATCCCGGACCATAACCACTCATCCCATGCCCAAAAAAAAATTCTCTCATCTTAAATCTGTATCCTCTGGTCCTGACCCTCACTCCTCAGGGAGACAAACCGTTTGTCCAAATCTCCAAATCCTGCATTAATTTTGAACATTTCTATTGAATTTCCCCCTTCACCTTCACTCCTCGAAGGGGAACAGTCCAGACCCTCCAGTCACTCCTCATAAGTGGTAACCCTCCACACGATTCTCTTCACCCCTGATATCACTGTTGACATAACGGGCGACGATTTTGTGTGACGTTCGGGTGCAGCCCAGATGACACGCGGCTTGTGACAACGTTGGGGGAACAAACACTTTTCTCCCCATTGCAGCTCGTGTCCAGGGCCAACAAGGAAAGAATAAAAAGGAGAATGTCTTTCCCTGTCAGGCCCCAGACTGTTTCCTGCCACATTTTAAAGCTATGCTGCTCCCATTCCTTGGGCTTTCCTCCACAACACTTCATTCCCAAAGCAGCGAAATGGGCCCAAGTGCAAAGGGGGACCAAAGTGTTTGCCAAATCCCAGCTGTTCAACGTGATACTCGATCTTACAATGGAGAGGGTCCCCCAGAACGCTGATCTCAGCCACGCCACTCATCAGGGTTACAGGAGGCCTCAATAACTGGCTTTGCATCCCATCACAGCACAAAGTCTTCCCAGGTCAGGTGAAGCAACAGGAGCATGAGACGGTCATATGGCCTTTCAGACTTGCTCCGCCAATCGAGGTCATGACAGAACCCCTCCCTCAACTTGCCTTTACAGCCCTATTCTCATGTCCCAAATCTATCAATCTCTGTCTTGAATAAAATTCATATTTCACACCAATTCAGCTGAAAGACAATAAGAAAGGTACAAAAAAACTAGATCACTACATCTTAAAAAGCGAGGAAGAAATGCTCAGACGTAACTGGGATAAGGGGATGTATAAATACGTGTGTTTGGCCTAGCAAGGGTTAATGTGGGACTGGAGAACATTCCGGCCCACAGAATGATACGGGGAGTCACATGATGGTAAACTGGGTGCAGAAGCCAGCATGGAGATCGTACTTCGTCAGGGCTATCCCTTGGAGATGTATACGGCCAAATGTTACCAATAAACACTTCATGGCCAATCACTAGGCTTCCTAGTGCGACACCAAACAAATGCCTACAACATAAATAAGCACAGTGACTGACAGTTACAATTCATTACAGGTTGCAAATTATTTTTCAACCAATTTCATTCATTTTTTTTAAATCTCCGCTTCAGAAGGTTCTGTCATGACCTCGATTGGCGGAACGGGTCTGAAAGGCCATATGACCGTCTCATGCTCCTGTTGCTTCACTTCTTATACCTGACCTGGGATGACTTTGTGCTGTGATGGGATGCAAAGCCAGTTATTGAGGCCTCCTGTAACCCTGATGAGTGGCGTGGCTGAGATCAGCTTCAGAAAGTTTGACTCCAAATGTCAGGTGATTATTTACAGAAATTCCACTCATCCCAGGAAGTTGTCCCTTCAGTCAAAAAAGACTTCCTGTTAAAAATAATACTGTACAGAATTCCAGTCAAACAGAAAGCTTTACAAACTTCCAGCCAAACACAATACTGTACAGGCTTCCAGTCAAACACAATACTGTACAGGCTTCCAGTCAAACACAATACTGTACAGGCTTCCAGTCAAACACAATACTGTACAGGCTTCCAGTCAAACACAATACTGTGCAGAATTCCAGTCAAACACAATACTGTACAGAATTCCAGTCAAACACAATACTGTACAGAATTCCAGTCAAACACAATACTGTACAGACTTCCAGTCAAACACAATACTGTACAGACTTCCAGTCAAACACAATACTGTACAGAATTCCAGTCAACAGAAAGCTTTACAAACTTCCAGTCAAACACAATACTGTACAGACTTCCAGTCAAACACAATCCTGTACAGAATTCCAGTCAAACACAATACTGTACAGACTTCCAGTCAAACACAATACTGTACAGAATTCCAGTCAAACACAATCCTGTACAGAATTCCAGTCAAACACAATACTGTACAGACTTCCAGTCAAACACAATACTGTACAGAATTCCAGTCAAACACAATACTATACAGACTTCCAGTCAAACACAATACTGTACAGAATTCCAGTCAAACACAATACTGTACAGAATTCCAGTCAAACACAATACTGTACAGAATTCCAGTCAAACACAATACTATACAGACTTCCAGTCAAACACAATACTGTACAGAATTCCAGTCAACAGAAAGCTTTACAAACTTCCAGTCAAACACAATACTGTACAGAATTCCAGTCAACAGAAAGCTTTACAAACTTCCAGTCAAACACAATACTGTACAGGCTTCCAGTCAAACACAATACTGTACAGACTTCCAGTCAAACACAACACTGTACAGACTTCCAGTCAAACACAATACTGTACAGACTTCCAGTCAAACACAATACTGTACAGAATTCCAGTCAAACACAATCCTGTACAGAATTCCAGTCAAACACAATCCTGTACAGAATTCCAGTCAAACACGATACTGTACAGAATTCCAGTCAAACACAATCCTGTACAGAATTCCAGTCAAACACAATACTGTACAGAATTCCAGTCAAACACAATCCTGTACAGAATTCCAGTCAAACACAATACTGTACAGAATTCCAGTCAAACACAATACTGTACAGACTTCCAGTCAAACACAATCCTGTACAGACTTCCAGTCAAACACAATACTGTACAGAATTCCAGTCAAACACAACACTGTACAGACTTCCATTTAAACACATTCCTGAACAGACTTTCAGTTAAACACAACACTGTACTGACTTCCAATCACACACAATACTGTACAGACTTCCCCTTAAACACAACACTTCACGGACTTACAGTTACACACAATACTATACAAACTTCCAGTTACACACAATACTGTACAGACCTCCAAACAAACAATACTGTACAGGCTTCCAGTTACACACAATACTGTACAGACTTCCAATCAAACACAATACTGTAAAGACTTCTGGATAACCACAATACTGTAATGACTTCCAGTTGAATACACGAATGTGCAGACTTGCAGTTAAATACAATACTGTACTGACTTCCAATCAAACACACTAATTACAAATTTCCCATTAAATACAATACTGTACAGAATTCCCGTTAAACACACTGCTGTACACACTTCCGGTTAAACACAATACTGTACAGACTTCCTGTTAAACGTAATACTGAGAGATTTCCAATCAAACACATTACCGTACAGACTTCCAGTAAAGCATAATATTGTCCAGTCTTCCAGCCAAACAGAATACTTTACAGAATTCCAGTCAACACATTACTGTATAGACTTCCAATCCAACACAATAATGTAAATAGTTTCAGTCAAACACAATACTATACAGACTCCCCATTAAACACAAACCTGTACAGACATCCTGTTAAACACAATACCATACAGACTGCCCATTAAACATAAAACTGCACAGACATCCAATTAAACACAATACTGTACCGACTTCCCGTTAAACACAATACTGTACACACTTCCAGACAAACACAATACTGTACACACTTCCAGTCAAACACAATACTGTACAGAATTCCCATTAAACACAACATTGTTCAGACTTCCAGTTAAACACAATACTGTACAGACTTAAAATCACACACAATGCTGTACAAGCATCCCATTAAAAACAATATTGTACAGAGTTCCTGTTAAACACAATGCTGTACGGACCCCACCCCCGCCCCCCATTAAACACAATACTGTCCAGACTTCCAGTAAAACACAATACTGTACAGACCTCCCATTAAATACAATACTGTACAGACCTCCAGTCAAGCACAATACTGTTCAGACTTCCAAACACAATACTGTACAGACATCCCATTAAACACAATACTGCACAGGCTTTGAATCAAACTCAATACTGTACAGATGACCAGTCAAATGCAATACTGTAAAGACATCCAGTAAAACAGTGCTGTACAGACTTCCAATCAAACACAATATTGTACAGATTTCCAGTTAAACACAAACCTGTACAGATTTCCAGGTAAACACAATACAGACGTGCAATCAAACACAACTCTGTACAGACTTCCAGTTAAAAGCAATACTGTACAGACTTCCAAACACAATACTGTACAGACTTCCAATCAAACACAGTACTGTGCAGAATTCCTACTGAACACATTATTGTATAGACTTCGTGTTAAACACAATATTGTTAGACTTCCCATTAAACACAATACTGTACACAATTCCTGAAAAACACAGAACTTTACAAAGTTCCAGTTACACGCAATGCTGTACAGACTTCCAGTTACACGCAATGCTGTACAGTCTTCCAGTTACACGCAATGCTGTACAGACGTCCAGTTACATGCAATGCTGTACAGACTTCCAGTTACACGCAATGCTGTACAGACTTCCAGTTACACGCAATGCTGTACAGACATCCAGTTACATGCAATGCTGTACAGACATCCGGTTACATGCAATACTGTACAGACGTCCAGTTACACACAATGCTGTACAGACTTCCAGTTACATGCAATACTGTACAGACGTCCAGTTACACGCAATGCTGTACAGACTTCCAGTTACATGCAATGCTGTACAGACGTCTAGTTACATGCAATACTGTACAGACGTCCAGTTACATGCAATACTGTACAGACGTCCAGTTAAATGCAATGCTGTACAGACGTCCAGTTACATGCAATGCTGTACAGACTTCCAGTTACATGCAATGCTGTACAGACATCTAGTTACATGCAATACTGTACAGACATCCAGTTACACGCAATTCTGTACAGACTTCTAGTTACACGCAATGCTGTACAGACTTCCAGTTACACGCAATACTGTACAGACGTCCAGTTACACGCAATGCTGTACAGACTTCCAGTTACACGCAATGCTGTACAGACGTCCAGTTACACGCAATGCTGTACAGACTTCCAGCTACATGCAATGCTGTACAGACTTCCAGTTACACGCAATACTGTACAGGCTTCCAGTTACATGCAATACTGTACAGACTTCCAGTTATACGCAATGCTGTACAGACTTCCAGTTACACGCAATGCTGTACAGACTTCCAGTTACACGCAATGCTGTACAGGCTTCCAGTTACATGTAATACTGTACAGACTTCCAGTTACACGCAATGCTGTACAGACTTCCATTAAACACAATAGTGTACAGATGTCCAGTTATACACAATACTGTACAGACTTCCTGTAACAGGCAATACTGTACAGACTTGCGGTTAACCACAATACTGTACAGGCTCCCAGTTGTATAGACCACTGTACAGGCTTGAAGTTAAACACAATACTGACTTCCAATCAAACACAATACTGTACAGGCTTGAAGTTAAACACAATACTGACTTCCAATCAAACACAATACTGTACAGGCTTGAAGTTAAACACAATACTGACTTCCAATCAAACACAATACTGTACAGGATTCCAGTTACACACAATATTGTACAGACGTCCAATCAAACACAATAATGTACAAACGTTCCGTTATATACAATACTGTACACAATTCCTGTTATACACAATACTATACAGACTTCCTGTTAAACATAATACTGCAGATATTTCCAATCAAGCACAATACTGTACAGACTTCCAGTCAGTGTACTCTACAGAATTCCCATTAAACACTTTACTGTATAGACTTCCAGTTAAACACAATGCTGTACACACTTAAAATCATACACAATGCTGTACACATTTACCATTAAATACAATATTGTACAGACTCCCCGTTAAACACAATACTGTACAAATCTCCAGTCAAACACAATACTGTACAGACTTCCAATCAAGCACAATACTAAAGAAGCTTCCAGTTAAACACAATACTGTACCGACGTGCAATCAAACACAAAACTGTACAGACAAAGACAATACTGTGCAGACTGTCAATCGAACACAACACTGTACAGATTCCCAGTTAAAAACAATACTGTACGGACATCCAAAACACAATACTGTACAGAACTCCAATCAAACAATGCTGTACAAACCTCCAGACAGACACAATATTGTACAGATTTCTAATCAAACAAAATACTGTACAGACTCCCCGTTAAACACAATACCATACAGACATTCCATTTAACGGAAAACTGTAAAGACTTCCAGTAAAACACAATGCTGTACAGCCTTGCAATCAGACACAATATTGTCAATAGTTTCAGTCAGTCAAACACAATATTGTACAGACTCCCCATTAAACACAATACAGCAGAGACCTCCAATCAAACACAAAACTGTACAGACTTGCAATCAAGCACAATACTGTACAGACTTCCCTTTAAACTCAATACTGTACAGACCTCCAGACAAACACAGTAGAGCAGAGACCTCCAGTCAAACACAATACTGTACAGACCTCCAGTCAAATACAATACTGTACAGACTCCCAGACAGACACAATACAGTAAAGACTTCCAGTCAAACACAATAATGTACTGACGTCCAATCAAAAACAATATTGTACAGGTTTCCAGTTAAACAGTATACTGTAGAGACTTCCAATCAAACACAATATGGCACTGACTTGCAGTCATACACAATAAAGTAACACTTCCCATTAAATACAATACTGTACAGACTTCCTGTTAAGCACAAAACTGTACAGATTTCCAATAAAACACAATACTGTACAGACGTCCGAACACAATACTGTACAGACCTCCAATCAAACACAATACTGTACAGACCTCCAATCAAACACAATACTGTACAGACCTCCAATCAAACACAGTACTGTACAGAATTCTCATTAAACACAATATTGTATAGACTTCCAATTGAACACAATGCTGTGCAGACTTCCCATTAAATAAAATATTGTACAGGCTCCCCATTAAACAGGATACTGTACAGGCCTCCAGTCAAACACAATACTGTACAGGCTTCCAATCAAGCATAACACTGTACGGACTTCCAGTTAAATACAATACTGTACAGACTTCCAATCAAACACACTGTACAGACTTCCCATTAAATACAATACTGTACACTTCCAGTTAAACACACTGCTCTACAGACTTCCAATCAAACACAATACTGTACAGATTTCCCCTTAAACACAATACCGTACAGACTTGCAATTAAACACAATACTATACTAACTTCCAAAAACCACACAAAACTGTACAGAATTCCCATTACACACAATTCAGTAGACACTTCCCGTTAAATACAATACTGTACAGACTTCCTGTTAAGCACAAAACTGTAGAGATTTCCAATCAAACACATTACCATACAATCTTCCAGTCAAACACAATAATGTATGGACTTCCCATTAAACACAACATTGTACACACTTTCAGTTAAATACAATACTGTACAGAGTTCACATTAAAACAAAAATGTATAGACTCCCCATTAAACACAAAACCATACAAACTTCCAATCAACCACAATACTTTACAGATTTCCAAACAAACACAATACTGTAAGACCTCCAGTCCAACACAATACAGTGTTGTGTTTAATGGGAAGTCTGTACAGTATTGCATTTGATTGTAAATCTTTACAGTATTGTGTTTAATGTGAAGTCTGTAAAATATTGTATTTGATTGGACATCTGTACAGTATTATGTTTGACTGGATGTCTGTACAGTACTGAGTTTGATTGTAAGTCTGTACAGTATTGTGCTTAAGTGGAAGTCTGTACAGTATTGTGTTTGATTGCCTGTACTGTGTACAACTGGAAGGTACAACAGTGTTGTGTTTAAAGGGAAGTCTGTACAGTACTGTGTTTAATGGGGAGTCTGTACAGCAGTGTGTGCAACTGGAAGCCTGTACAGTGTTGTGTTTAACGAGGAGTTTGTACAGCATTGTGTTTAATGGGGAGTCTGTACAGCAGTGTGTATAATGAGAATTCTGTACTTTCAATCAAACACAATACTCTACAGATTTCTAATCAAAAACAATGCTGCACAGACTTCCACTTAAGCACAATACTGTACAGACTTCCTGTTAAACACAACGTTGTACAGACTTCCAGTAAAACACAAGGCTGTAAAGACTTACAATCAAACACAGTAGTATACAGACTTCCATTAGACACAATGTTGTACATATTTCCGGTTAAACACAACACTGTACAGACTTATGATTAAACTGAGTACTGTACAGACTTCCACTCAAGCACAATACTGTACAGGCTCCCCAATAAACACAATACTCTACAAATTTCCAAACAAACACAATACTGCACAGACTTCCCATTAAACACGATACTGCAGAGATTTCCAATCAAATGCATTGCCGTACAGTCTTCCAGTCAAACGCAATAATGTATAGACTTCCAATCAAACACAGTACTGTACAGAGATCCACTTAAACACAATACTGTACAGACTTTCAATTAAACACAATACTGTACAGATTTACCATTAAACAAAATGCTGCACAGACTTCCAGTTACACACAATACTGTACAGACATCCCATTAAACACAATACTGTACAGACTTCCAATTACACACAATACTGTACAGACTTCCCATTAAACACAATACTGTACAGACATCCCATTAAACACAATACTGTACAGACTTTCCATTAAACACAATACTGTACAGACTTCCAGTTACACACAATACTGTACAGATGTCCCATTAAACACAATACTGTACAGACTTTCCATTAAACACAATACTGTACAGACTTCCAGTTACACACAATACTGTACAGATGTCCCATTAAACACAATACTGTACAGACTTCAAATCGAACACAATACTGTGCAGATATCCAATCAAGCACAATACTGTACAGACTTTCCATTAAACCCAATACTGTACCAACTTCCCATTAATCACAATACTGTACACACTTCCCAATAAACACAATAATATACAGACTTCCCAATAAACACAAAACTGTACAGATTTACAGTCAAACACAATACTCTACTGACTTGCAGTCATACACAATAAAGTACCAACTTCCAGTTAAACAAAATACTGTAAAGACTTCCAGTAAAACATAATGATGTACAGATTTCCAATAAAACACAATACTGTACAGATTTCCAGCCAAACACAATACTTTACAGAATTCCAGTCAACACATTACTGAACAGCTTTCCAATCAAACATAACAACGTAAATAGTTTCAATCAAACACAACACTGTACAGACTCCCCATTAAAGACAATACTGTACAGACATCCTGTTAAACACAATACTGTACAGGCCTCCAATCAAACAGTACTGTACAGACCTCCCGTTAAACACAATACTGCACAGACTTCCCGTTTATCACAATACCATACAGACTTCCCATTAATCACAATTGTACACACCTTCAGACAAACAGAATAGTGTACAGACTTCCAATCAAACGCAATACTGTACAGATTTCCAGTCAAACACAATAATGTACTGACTTCCAGCTAAACAGAACACTGTACCGACTTCCAATCAAACAGAACACTGTACAGACTTTCAGTCAAACACAGTACTGTACAGACTTGCAGTTAAATACAATACTGTACAGACTCCCCGTTGAACACAATAATGTACAGACATCCCATTAAACACAATACCGTACAGACTTCCTGTTAAACACAATAATGTACAAACTTCCAAACACAATACTGTACAGACCTCCTATCAAACACAATACTGTACAGACTTCCAAACACAATACTGTACAGACCTCCAATCAAACAAAATACTGTACAGACTTCCAAACACAATACTGTACAGACCTCCAGTCAAACTAAATATTGTACATACTTCCAAACACAATACTGTACAGACCTCCAATCAAACAAAATATTATACAGACTTCCAAACACAATACTCAGTATTCGGTCTTCATCACTACACTCAGTAGAATTCATCAACCTCAAGGGCTTCCACTCATTGAACATGCAGCTGATATGCAACCACCAGAAATGCATCCTGCAGGTATGCACATGGTTTCCAAGGAGTGTGCATGACTCCTACATCCTGAGTCACTCGCAGATCCCTGCAGTCTTCCAGGGTCCACAGAGGCTGCAGGCTTGGCTCCTTGGAGACAAAGGCTACCCATAGATGTGATGCTGTGCACCAGCTCCTGAAGGGCTGAGGTATTGAAGGCGGACACAGCACCAGATGCATCTAAAGGTTCATGGCTGCATCTCAGAAATGGCCCTGATCACAGAGCGCAGGCAAGCTGCCCTCGGCCAGACAGAAGTCAGACATTCTCAGAGGCTATGTGAAGATCTAGGGAGTGTCCTCACTGCATGTTGTCATCATCCTCCTGTGATCGAGCAACTATTAGGGCCTTCACTGCACCTCCATGACAGGAGCATTCTCACAGAGGGCATTGGCACTGAGATAAGCCAGGTTGGAGTAAAACGTTCACAACTGCGATGTGAGGATCTATGGGGACACCTCACTGCATGTCATCATCATCCTCCACAAACCTGGCAGCTATGAGGGCCTCCCGAGTGCACCTGCCTCATCTCACCAGTGCAAGAGCCTCATCCCCATCGTCATCACCACCGAGGACCCCCTCACCCTCATCCCCATCAGCGTCCCCCTCATTGGAGGAGACGTGCAGCTCCTCCATCTTCTCCTCAGCCAGCTCCTCTCCCCGTTGCAGCGCCAGGTTGTAAAGGGCGCAGTAGACAATGACGATGCCAGGCACAGCGGAGGTACAGGCAGCCTTACTGACGCGGTCAGTGATGACTTTTTGGGCATCCTCTGGAGGGCCGAGGCTTGGATAGGTTGGGGTTATTTTCCTTAGAACAAAGAAGGCTGAGAGGTGACTTGATTGAGGTGTACAAAATTATGAAGGGAATAGATAGAGTGGACAGGATCAAATTGTTTCCCTTGGTGGAGAATTCTAGAACCAGGGGACATAGATGCAAGATAAGTGGCAGAAGGTGTAGGGGGGACATGAGGAAGAACTTTTTTACACAGAGGGTAGTGGGTGTCTGCAATTCGCTGCCCAAGTTGGTGGTAGAGGCAGAAACTTTAAACTCTTTTAAAAAGTACCTGGATCTGCACCTCAAGTGCTGTAAGCTGCAGGGCTATGGGCCGGGTGCAGGAAGGTGGGATTAGAAAGGGCACCTGGGTGTCCTCGGGCTGGTATGGACAAGATAGGCCGAATGGCCTCCTTCTGTGCTGTAACTTTTCTATGGTCCTGGCCTGCTTTCGGGGTCCTGCTGTGTGGCAGTGACAGTCTCCTTGGCCTGTGAAGCTGGAGCTGCTGAGGTCACAGGAAGAGGGGATCTGGATGGGCCATCAGTCCCAGAGTCACCTGGGTGGATGGCCCTGGGTGTGCACCTGCTGATCCTCCTCCCTATGGGTGCCCAAGGGCCCCAGGCTGACTCCTTGAGTGGAAGGGGTATCTGGAATGAGATCGAGCTGCCCCTCACCCCTCTCGCGTACACACTGTTGGAGGCCAATGATGGCATCAGCGATGGAGTTGAGCCCACGCAGCAGGGCAGGAGTGACGTCCTGGACCAAGGTCTCCATGGCAGCCGCCATCCTGCCAGTGTTGACCTCAGTGCGTTGGCATACCGGCGCTATCACCTCAGAGTGAAGACAGACAGACTCCTCCATTGTGCCATCAATCTGAGGAGTGCAACGGACATCCCTTCCTGATGTTCCTGAGTTTACCTTTGCAGCTCCAGCGACTGTGACATGACCGAGTTCAGAGGCTCCTCATCTGACTCAGACTCAGCAACGTTCTGGCCTCCAGCCGTCCTCCGAGTGCCGGAAACCTGGGGAGTCCCTGCCACCGCCTGCAGTAGATCAGACAGTGCGATGTGCTCACCAGATTGTGATCCCGAGGCTACTCTAAAGCTGGGTCCCACTGAGGTGTGTGTCTCTGCGCTGGTTGAGGGTGTAGGTGAGCACTGTGATGGGTCTTCAGGGAGGGTGCCTCCAGATTCCTCTTCAGAGGTTTCTTTTGAGCTTGTTTGCATGTTCTGGGTTGTGGACTCTGCAGGTTACTTCCCAGATGTTCCTGTGAAAGCCAGGGGAGACAATTAGTGCCTGGCAGTGGCCTGTGAAACAGGGACACATCACGCACAGCATGGTTTTCTGATGGATGTTGCACTGCTGGATCCTCACTTGGTAGAGCAGCGCTGACCTCACCGTCAGCACAGGACCGGTCCCGGTCATCGCCGGCCAGCTGGATGGCTCTGTTTTCGAATTCTGTCAGAACTTTGATCTCTGGCATCCCTCCACCTGTCTGTGACCTTTCCTTCCTGTTGTGAGCCAGTTTGTCCTGAATGGATAGAGATGGGGCGAGTGTATCAGGACGCCTGCCAGGCCAGATGATAAGTATACATGGCCTGTGTGGGTGGTGAGTAGTCCCATGGACGGGATGAGGACAACGACGGTGAGTGTGAGAGAGTGAATGGTGATGTCCCTTGCATTAGCAGTGAGTGAGGGTCCAGTGGGTGTGTGATGGGTTTGTGAGTGTGTGATTTGGGAGTGATGCAAATAGTGACTTACCCTGGCGGAATGGAGGAGATCATTCATCGTTTTGCGGCACTGGGTGATTGGCCTCTTCTGAAGGGTGTGGGCGCTGACCACCGCTACCACCATCTCCCAAGCCAGGTTGGTGACGTTGCTGCCCATCCTGTGGCCAGACCAGGGGTAGAGCACAGCCCGGTGGGCCTCCACGGCATCCAGCAGTCGCTCGAGGGGCCTGTCGTTGAAGTGGGGGGCTGCAGACTTTTAGCCTTTGCTGTCCATGTCTCCCAGGCAGCAGTGGTGAGCTGGTGGCGATGAGCGCTTCGCTGGCGACTGCCTTTTAAAGATGGCGGCCGGCGTGATGTAACAGCGGGGTGATGGCGAGCAGGCGAGTGAGAGCCCGCTCGCCATGGAAACAGCGTGTTTCGCGGGAGTGAATATATAACGAGGCGAGCACAGAAAAATACGGCGTGAAAACCCGCCATTTTCATCTGCGGGTAGGACTCCATTTTACCCGCCCGCTACCGCACTGAGTGCAATTCTGGGAAAATTCAACCCAATATGTACTTCCCGTTCAACACAATACTATACAGACTTCCCGCTAAACACTATATTGCACAGACTTCCCCTTAAACACGATTCTGTACAGGTATCCAGTTCAGCACAACACTGTAGTCACTTCCAGTAAAACACAACACTGTACAGACTTCTAGTTAAATAAGATACTGTACAGATTTCCTGTTAAACACAACATTGTACAGATTTTCCATTAAACACAACACTACACAGACATCAACTTAAACACAATACTGTACTGATTTCTAATCAACCACAATACAATCCAGATTTCCAACCAGCACAAAACTGTACAGATATCCAGTCAAACACACTATTGTACAGACTTCCCATTAAACACAACACTGTAAGGACTTCCAGTTAAACACAACACTGCACCAGGCTTCCAGTTAAACACAATACTTTACAGACTTCCAGTTAAATAAAATACTGTACAGACTTCTGGTTAAACACAATACTGTATAGCCATCCAATCAAACATAATGCTGTGCAGACTTCCAGTTAAATAAAATAATGTACAGGCTTCCCTTTAAAAATAATAGTGTACTGACATCCAGTTAAACACAATACTGCACAGATTTCCAGTTAAACACAATACTGTACAGATTTCCAGTTAAACACAATACTGTACAGACTGCCAATCAAACTAATACTGTACAGACTTCCCCTTCAACACAATACTGTACAGGCTTCCAGTCACACACAATACTGTACTGAAATCCATTCAAACACAATAATGTACAGACTTGCAGTTAAATATAATACTGTACAGATTTCCAATCAAACACAATACTCTGCAGACTTCCAGTAAAACACAATACTGTACAAACTCCCCATTAAACACAGTACTGTACAAACTCCCCATTAAACACAATACTGTACAAACTCCCCATTAAACACAATGCTGTGTACTGACTTCAAATCAAACACAATACTGCACAGATCTCCAATTAGCACAATACTGGACAGACTGCCAGTTAAACACAATAATGTCCAGACTTCCAGTCAAACACAATACTGTACAGATTTCCCATTAAACACAATACTGTACAGATTCCCCATTAAACACAATACTGTACAGATTTCCCATTAAACACAATAGTGAACAGACTCCCAGTTAAACACAATACTCTGCTGATTTCCAGTCAAACACAATACTGCACAGATAAAGGCAAAATGCTGCAGATGCTGGAAATCTGAAACCAAAACAAGAAGTGCTGGAAAAGCTCAGCAGGTCTGACAGCGTCTGTGGAGAGAAAGACAGAGTTAACATTTCGAGTCCGTGTGACTCTTCTTCAGAACTAAAGAGAGTAAAAATATGGTGAAATATATACTGTTTAAGGTGGGGGGAGGTGGGGCAGGTGAAGCTGGATAGAGGGCCAGTGATAGGTGGAGGCAAAGGAGAGATTGTGAAAGATGTCATAAACAAAAGGTCAAAGGGGTGTTGATGTTGGTGATACTGGCTAAAGGAGGTGCTAATGGTGACATTAAGAGTAGAAAGCAGGATGAGCAAGGTACAGATGGCCCTGGTGGGGGTGGGGTGGGGATAGGGATGGTGGTGGGAACAAAGATCGAAATAGGCTAAAAGGTGGGAATAAAACAATGAATAAAACTGGAAATAAGTTTCAAAAATAATAAAAATAGGTGGGAAAAAAACATATATATAAAAATTAAAAATTAAATATGAGAAAAAAGGGGATCAAAGAGGGGTGGGGGTGGAGGAGAGAGTTCATGATCTGAAGTTGTTGAACTCAATATTCAGTCCGGAAGGCTGTAAAGTGCCTAGTCGGAAGATGAGCTGCTGTTCCTCCAGTTTGTGTTGAGCTTCACTGGAACATTGCAGCAAGCCAAGGATGGACATGTGGGCATGAGAGCAGGGTGGAGTGTTGAAATGGCAAGCGACAGGGAGGTCTGGGTAATGCTTGCAGACAGACCGAAGGTGTTCCGCAAAGCAGTCACCCAGTCTGCGTTTGGTCTCTCCAATGTAGAGGAGACCACATTGGGAGCAGTGAATGCAGTAGACTAAATTGAGGGAAGTGCAAGTGAAATGCTGCTTCACTTGAAAGGAGTGTTTGGGCCCTTGGACGGTGAGGAGGGGGGAAGTAAAGGGGCAGGTGTTCCACCTTCTACGGTTGCATGGGAAGGTGCCGTGGGAGGGGGTTGAGATGTAGGGGGTGATGGAGGAGTGGACCAGGGTGTCCCGGAGGGAATGATCCCTATGGAATGCCGCCAGGGTGGGTGAAGGGAAGATGTGTTTGGTGGTGGCATCATGCTGGAGTTGGCGGAAATGGCGGAGGGTGATCCTTTGAATGCGGAGGCTGGCGGGATGATAAGTGAGGACAAGGGGACCCTATCATGGTTCTGGGAGAGAGAGGAAGGTATGAGGGCAGAGGCACAGGAGATGGGTCGTACAGGGTTGAGGGCCCTGTCAACCACCGTGGGTACTGTACAGACTCCCCGTTAAACACAATGCTGTACAGACTTCCAATCAAAATAATTCTGTACAGGCTTCCTGTTAAACACAAATACTCTACTGACTTCCAATCACACGCAACACTGTACAGACTTCCCATTAAACGCCATACTGTAGAGATTTCTCATTAAAAACTTCCAGTTAAACATAATACTGTACAGATTTCCAATCAAACACAATACTGTACAGAGTTCCCACTAAACACAATACTGTACAGATTTCCTGTTTAGCGCGATACTGTACAGATGTCCAATCAAACACAATAACATACACACTTCCAATTAAATAAAAACTGTACAGGCTTCCAGTTAAACCCAATACTGTATAGATTTCCAATCAAACACAATGCTCTACAGACTTCCCATTAAACACAATACTACACAGACTTCCAGTTAAACCCAATACTGTATAGATTTCCAATCAAACACAATGCTCTACAGACTTCCCATTAAACACAATACTACACAGACTTCCAGTTAAACACAATATTGTACAGATTTCAAGTCAGCACAATCCTGTACAGACACCCAGACAAACACAATACTGTACAGACCTCCAGTCAAACACAATACTGTACAGACCTCCAGTCAAACACAACACTGTACGTATTTCCCATTAAACACAATACTGTACAGACCTCCAGTCAAACACAATACTGTACAGGCTTCCAATCAGAATAATACCGTACAGACTTCCCGTTAAACACAATGATGTACAGACTTCCACTCAAACACAACCTAATGGTTGTCAGGCAGGCGAAAAGGCCAAGCGGCCTTTACAAGCGGGATGAGGTTTCCTAAAGCTTTTACAAGTTGAATAAAAGCTTTTGTTGAAAAATAAAAACATGTCCCATCTCATGTGACAGTCACATGAGGGGACACGTTTCATTAAATTTTGGTTGTTTTTATTTTTTTTTTTAAAAAGCGCTTCAATCTCCCTGAGGCAGCTCCGAGCCTCAGGGAGGTTAACTGTGCACCAGGCCCGCTCCTCCTCCTCCCCCCGGCCGCACAGGTAGCTGCCGCCCGCGTATTACGCTAGGTGGGCCTTAACTGACCCGCCCGCATAAAATGGCCATTCCGATCTGATCATGGTGCGGCGCTCGGCTCCTCAACCTCCCTCTTCCGCACCCACCCAGCCCACCCGATGTGGGAAAAATTCAGGCCAGTGTAAAGGGTGTTGAGTAAAGGGTTAATGGTTATGTTAATGAGGCAATGATGTTAATGATGATGTAGGCGTGACATCAGGGTCAGATGACCAAGAGGCTCCGAGACAGCAAGCGACAGAACATGGTGTCCGCAGAACATGTGTCAATAAATAGTTTCCAGAAAAACTATTCACTGACTATCCCAACTCACCCACAGAGTATGCAAAACCTTATTGCAACAAAGAGGAATAGGAAAATTCACAAATTGCAGCAGAAACAGAGGAGGAGGCGTTTCAGCGGAAGGATCCACCACCGCAATATATTATTGCTTAATACTTAACCCAAGGTATTCATAGTTTAACAAGAAGAAGAAGGCACCTTCATAACACAGAAAAACAGCTCAAGGTGATTCACAGTGAGACACCAGCAGGAGCTGAGGCATCATCTAAGGCAGGGGAGGTTTGTGAAGTGTAAAGAGGAAGAGGAAAGGCAACTGGTGGGTCTGCCACTGATATAACAGAGTCACACGAGGCACCATAGACCAAATTTGAAGAGCAGCTTGTACAAGACAGAATATTGGTTAGGAAGAGGAAGGTTGACTGGGAGGTGACGACGGAGTTGGGGGTGTGGGCATGGTTGGGGGTGTGGGCGGCGTTGGGCGTGTGGGCGGGGTTGGGGGTGTGGGTGGGGTTCGGGTGTGGGCAGGGGGTGTGGACGGGGTTGGGAATGTGGGCGGGGTTGGGGGTGGGGGCGGGGTTGGGGATGTAGGCGGGGTTGGGAGTATGGACGAGGTTGGGAGTGTGGGTGGGCTTGGGGGTGTGGGTGGGGTTGGGGTTGTCGGTAAGGGGGTGTGGGCAGGGGTAGGAGTGTGGGCGAGGCTGGGGGTGTGGGCGGGGTGTGTGGTTGGGTTTGGGGTGTGGGCGGGGTTGGGGGTGTGGACGGGGGAGCTGGGCGGGTAAGTGGGTGGGGTTGGGGCTGTGGGTGGGGCTGTGGTCAGGGGTGTGGGCGGGGCTGAGGGTGTGGGTGGGGCGGGGGTGTGGGCGGGGTTGGGGATGTGGGCGGGGTTTGGGATGTGGGCGGGGTTGGGGTGTGGGCGAGGTTGAGGGTTGGGCGGGGGGTGTGGGCAAGGGGTATGGGCAGGGTTGTCGTGTGGGCGGGTTGGGGGTGTGGGTGGGGTTGGGTGTGTGGGCAAGATTGAGGGTGGGGGCGGGGGGGGTGTGGGTGGGGTTAGGGTGGGGGCAGGGTTGGGGGTGTAGGCGGGGTTGGGGGTGTAGGCGGGGTTGGGGGTGTAGGCGGGGTTGGGGGTGTGGGCAAGGTTGAGGGTGTGGGCGGGGCTGGGGGTGTGGGTGAGGTTGGGAATGTGGGCGGGGTTGGAGGTGTGGGCGGGGATGTGGGTGGGGTTGGGCGGTGTGGGTGGGGTTGGAAGTGTGGGCGGGGGGTGTGGGTGGGGTTGGGGGTGTGGGCGGAGTTGGGGGTGTGGGCAGGGCTGGGAGTGTGGGCGGGGCTGGGGGTGTGGGCGGGGCTGGGGGTGTGGGTGGGGTTGGAGGTGTGGGCGGGGGGTGTGGGTGGGGTTGGGGTGTGGGCGGGTTTGGGATGTGGGCGGGGTTGGGGGTGTGGACGGGGCTGGGGGTGTGGACGGGGCTGGGGATGTGGACGGGGCTGGGGATGTGGACGGGGCTGGGGATGTGGACAGGGCTGGGGATGTGGACAGGGCTGGGGATGTGGACGGGGCTGGGGATGTGGACGGGGCTGGGGGTGTGGGCGGGGCTGGGGTGTGGGCGGAGTTGATGTGGGCGCGGGGTGTGGGTAGGGTTGGGGGTGTGGGCGGGGTTGGGGTGAGGGTGGGGTTGGGGTGTGGGCAGGGTTGGAGGTGTGGGCGGGGAGTGTGGGTAGGGTTGGGGTGTGGGCGGGGCTGGGGTGTGGGCGGGGTTGGGGTGTGGGCGGGGGTGTGGGTGGGGCTGGGGGTGTGGGCGGAGTTGGTGGTGTGGGCGGGGTTGGAGTGTGGGCGGGGTTGGAGTGTGGGCGGGGTTGGAGTGTGGGCGGGGTTGGAGTGTGGGCGGGGTTGGGGTGTGGGCGGGGTTGGGGTGTGGGCGGGGTTGGAGTGTGGGCGGGGTTGGGGTGTGGGCGGGGTTGGGGTGTGGGCGGGGTTGGGGTGTGGGCGGGGTTGGGGTGTGGGCGGGGTTGGGGTGTGGGCGGGGTTGGGGTGTGGGCGGGGTTGGGGTGTGGGCGGGGTTGGGGTGTGGGCGGGGTTGGGGTGTGGGCGGGGTTGGGGTGTGGGCGGGGTTGGGGTGTGGGCGGGGTTGGGGTGTGGGCGGGGTTGGGGTGTGGGCGGGGTTGGGGTGTGGGCGGGGTTGGGGTGTGGGCGGGGTTGGGGTGTGGGAGGTTCTGGGGGTGTGGGCGGGGCTGGGGGAGTGGGCGGGGCTGGGGGAGTGGGCAGGCTTGGGGGTTTGGGCGGATTTGGGGGTGTGGGCTGGGTGTATGGGCAGGGCTGGGGGTGTGGGCGGGGTTGGGGTTGGGGGTGTGGGCAGGGCTGGGGGTGTGGGCGGGGTTGGGGGTGTGGGCAGGGCTGGGAGTGGGGGCGGGGCTGGGGGTGTTGGCGGGACTGGGGGTGTGGGCGGGGTTGGGGTTGGGTGTGTGGGTGGGGCTTGGTGTGTGGGTGGGGCTGGGGGTGTGGGCGGGGCTGGGGGTGTGGGTGGGGTTGGGGGTGTGGGCAGGGTTGGGGGTGTGGGCAGGGTTGGGGTGTGGGGGGGCTGTGGGTGTGGGCGGGGCTGTGGGTGTGGGCGGGGCTGTGGGTGTGGGCGGGGCTGTGGGTGTGGGCGGGGCTGGGGTGTGGGCGGGGTTGGGGTGTGCAGGGGGCTGGGGGTGTGGGCGGTGTTGGAGTGTGGGCGTGACTGGGTGTGTGGGCGGGGTTGGGGTGTGGGGGGGGCTGTGGGTGTGGGGGGGGCTGTGGGTGTGGGTGGGGCTGGGGGTGTGGGTGGGGCTGGTGTGTGGGCGGGGTTGGGGTGTGGGCGGGGTTGGGGTGTGGGCGGGGTTGGGATATGGGGACGATGGTGAGGTTCTGGTGGACCTTATGGAAAATGGTGAGGAATTTGAAGGGCAGGGAACTGGTGGAGGACGGTTGGCTAAGGTTTTTTTGAGTGGGTTAGGATCCCTGAAAGCAGAATTATGAATGAGCTGGAGGTTGTATGGGATGGAGTTTAGAAGATAAGCTGATATGGAGGAACATGACAAAGATATAGGCCAGGATTTGTAGTATGGTCCTGCCCCACCACCCGAAGAGTTGATGGAGAACCTATCCTGGCCAATACTGACTGCACTGCAGGAATTCACCAAGGCTCCTTAGACAGCACCTTCCAAACCCACAACCACTACCATCTAGAGGGACAAGGGCAGCAGACACATGGGGAACACCACCACCTGGAAGTTCCCCTCCAGGCCACTCACCATCCTGACTTGGAAATATATCGGCCGTTCCTTCACTGTTGCTGGGTCAAAATCCTGGAACTCCCTCCCTAACAGCACTGTGGGTGTATCTACACCACATGGACTGCAGCGGTTCAAGAAGACAGCTCACCCCCACCTTCTCAAGGGCAATTAGGGATGGGTAATAAATGCTGGCCCAGTCAGCGAAGCCCACATCCCATTAAAAAAATTTAACACTGCAAGGAGTGTGAATTGGCTGGAGATGGAACCTCCAACCCTCACTCAGGAGGAGGTCCCGCCTCAGTGAGCTGTCGACCAATCTGATTGCAGATCTCTCGTCCCAGCAGCACCAGAAACTGTGGTGGGCAGGACTGGGACCACAAGCAGCCTCCAGAGTCTGAGTCCTGGGCGTCCAGGACCAGGGGAGTGCGGGGGTCTGAAGGGTAGACAGAGGGAACATGAGGGCGTTGGTGTAGAGGCTGGGGGTGGGGGGATGGGTCTAGGGAGCACCTGCAGGGCTCGGGCCTTGTGGAGGAGTGCTGGATGTTGAAAGAAGGCTGTTGATAGAGGCACTCACCAAGCCCCCTCCCCCCCTCCCTCCCCCCACACTCCCCATCCCCCCTCCCCGCCCCCCCCACCCCCCCGCCCACACACTCCCCATACCCCCCCCACACACTCCCCATACCCCTTCCCGCCCCAGGCCTGAGCAAAGTCGCTTTCTGACCTTCCCAGCTCCCCTCAACTCCTCCCGCTTGCCTGCAAATTGAGGCTGGGAAGGAAAGAGATCTTAAGTGGTCACTAATTGGCCAAGAAAAGGGCCTCAGTTGGGGCAGGAGTGAGCCGGCCCAGCCAAGGCCTCCCCATCCCACCCTAAAGTTGCTGAGAGTCGGGGCAGGCGGGAGCTCAGTGGGTCGACCATCCAACAACCCCCCCCATCACTCGCAATCCCGCTGGCGGGGTTATGTAAAAATCCTCCCATAGGGTGATATCCACTGTCAATTGGTTTAACTGTCCCAGAACAAACACACACACACAGACAGTCAATTGAGATAACCACACATTGGAACCAGCAACCTACAATGTTGGTCGGTACAAACAGCTCAGCAGCTCAAAGCTGAATTGGCACATCCTGAAGCGAAGGGGAGTTTATTCTGAGCAACATTAATGACCACCATGCCATGGACAAAGCTTGAGCTAAGTTTTTAACTGCGCATCTATATATCATTCTTTAGCGTCACCTGGTCAGAGACGGCCCTTATCTTGTAGACTCTTATTGTGGCTCTTGGTCTCAGGCTGACTGCAGTCGTGTTCTGGATGCGCTTAACGCTTGTTTATCAGCACTACATCCAAACAGGTTACAGAGTAGTTACAATGCTCCTGGGCACGGTATTCCAACTTCTCTCTCTAAAGAGAGAGAGAGATAGAGAGAAAGTCTAACACAAGACTGACTGATACACCATCTTCTACATTACACGTTAGCATAGCCCACCTGATAACCCTTTACACTACGCAAGCTGCAGCAGACAGCTACATGGCACCTTCTCTTTTTAACAACATCCTGCAGCAGTTTCTTCAAATAAATTTGTTCCAGTGATATCTGAATGATGAGAAATGATTGTAAATACATCGTTCACCATAACACGATAGAATTTAGGATTTTCCAAACTGTTCATCAAGATGAATGGGATGAAGAATTTGATGGGTTCGGCAGAGAGGGTTCCTCTCTCAACCAGATTATCACCATGAAGCCAAGGTGACGGTTTGGCTCATTGTCTTTCCCCAGCACAATTTCAATCCATTTTCTAGAGTAAAATTGCATTTTGAAGCAAACCACTCACAATTATCACTGATGAACACCTTCAATGTGTTGTCAGTTATAAGAATCTGAACATTCCCATCCCTTACAGCTGTGTCAGAAAGACAGCAAGAAAGACTAACACAGTGTCATGGGTCATCTTAAATTGTTTTCAGTTAAAAATTAAATGCACAAAGTGAATTTTGAAAGCTTCAATTATCTGCTGAGTTTTGCTCTTATTTATAATAGAATATTGTCCTTTTTCTTCTTGCTGTGACTAACACACACACAGAGTCACATAGGCTCAGGCACACACACACACATACACACAGAGTCACATACGCTCAGACACACACACACACACAGAATCACATACGCTCAGGCACACACACACACACACAGAGTCACATAGGCTCAGGCACACACACACACACACACACACAGAGTCACATAGGCTCAAGCACACACACACACACACACACACACATACACAGAGTCACACATGCTCAGGCACACACACACACACACACACACACACACACAGAGTCACACATGCTCAGGCACACACACACACACACACAGAGTCACATAGGCTCAAGCACACACACACACACACACACACACAGAGTCACACATGCTCAGGGGCACACACACACACACACACACAGTCACATAGGCTCAAGCACACACACACACACACACACACAGAGTCACATACACTCAGGCACACACACACACACACACAGAGTCACATACACTCAGGCACACACACACACACACACACACACACACACACAGAGTCACATAGGCTCAAGCACACACACACACACACACACACACACACAGAGTCACATACACTCAGGCACACACACACACACACACACACAGAGTCACATACGCTCAGACACACACACACACAGAGTCACATACGCTCAGGTGCACACACACACACACGCACAGTCACACATGCTCAGGCACGCACAAACACATACACAAATACACACACACAGAGTCACATATGCTCAGGTGCACACACACACACACACAGTCACATATGCTCAGGCGCACACACACACACACACACACACACACAGAGTAACATATGCTCAGGCGCACACACACACACACACACACAGACAGAGTCACATATGCTCAGGTGCACACACACACATACACACACGCACACACACAGAGTCACATATGTTCAGGCGCACACACACACACATACAGAGTCACAAAATCTCAGACACACACACACACACTCACATATGCTCAGGCACGTACGCACACACACACAGAGTCACGTATGCTCAGGCACGCACACACGCGCGCACACAATAACATATGCTCAGGCACGCACAAACACACACACAAACACACACACAGAGTCACATATGCTCAGACACACACACACACACACACACACACACACAGAGTCACATATGCTCAGGGGCACACACACACACACACACACACAGAGTCACATATGCTCAGGTGCACACACACACACACACACACAGAGCCACATATGCTCAGGTGCACACACACACACACACACACACACACACAGAGCCACATATGCTCAGGCGCGCACACACACACACACACACAGAGCCACATATGCTCAGGCGCGCACACACACACACACACACACACACACACACACACACACACACAGAGTCACACACACACACACACACACAGAGCCACATATGCTCAGGCGCGCACACACACACACACACACACACACACACACACACAGAGTCACACACACACACACACACACAGAGCCACATATGCTCAGGCGCGCACACACACACACACACACACACACACACACAGAGCCACATATGCTCAGGCGCGCACACACACACACACACACACACACACACACACACAGAGTCACACACACACACACACACAGAGCCACATATGCTCAGGTGCACACACACACGCACACACACACACACACACAGAGCCACATATGCTCAGGCGCGCACACACGCACACACACACACACACAGAGCCACATATGCTCAGGTGCACACACACACACACACACACACACAGAGCCACATATGCTCAGGCGCGCGCACACGCACACACACACACACACAGAGCCACATATGCTCAGGTGCACACACACACACACACACACACACACAGAGCCACATATGCTCAGGTGCACACACACACACACACACACAGAGCCACATATGCTCAGGCGCGCACACACACACACACACACACACACACACAGAGCCACATATGCTCAGGCGCACACACACACACACACACATAGTCACATATGCTCAGGTGCACACACACACACACACACACAGTCACATATGCTCAAGTGCACACACACACACACACACACACACACACAGTCACGCACAAACACTCACACAAACACACACACACACAGTCTTACCAGGAAGCCAAAATGCAATTCTAAGTTTGCCAAAACTCAGATACCATCTCTGCAGTGAAGCCAGGTTAAAGGGCCACTGCACACTGTCAATATCCAGAATTCCATCCCAATTTCTCCAAACTCTTGGATAATTTCCCAGTGCTGCAAGAGCTCAGGATGACCCCATACTGCATCACTTCAGTCAGTGCTCCTTCCATGTCATCTTGTGCAGTATGAAAGGATAAGAACACGGTTATAGGAATATAGTTAGAATGTAAAGGCCACTCTGAGCCTCAGTCTTGACTCAGTCAGTAACACATCCGCCTCTCTCCACATCGCCCAACTCCAGACTCAAGCACATAATCCAGGCTGACACTCCAGTGCAGTGTTGGGGGTGTCCTGCACTGTCAGAGGTGCCATCTTTTAGTGAGTGATGCTGAATCGGGATCCCATCTGCCCTCTCAGGAAGGTGTAAAATATCCAAGGGCCATACCAGAAGAAGAGCAGGGGATGTTCTTCCAGATGTTCTTGGGCCAATATTTATCACTCAATCAAAATGACTGAAAGAGATTATCCAGCCGTTACCCTTGTTGCTCTTTGTGAGAGATAGCGGGTCACAAATCAACTGATGAATTTTCCATCATTTCAGCAGCGTCTAAACTTTCAAAACTACGCAGTGAAGCACCTTGGGACATCCTGAAGCCATGAAAAGCTCCGGAGAAATGTAAGTTGACCTTTGTGTTTTCATCCAGAAATGGGCAGGTTTTGGGATTCAAACCTCAAAGGCACCAGGAAATCGCCAGAATCGATTTTAATAAGAAGGAAATTTGACCTGCTTTGCACTTTGTTTAGTGGACCTGTAGTTATCTCCTTGCATCGCATGAACTCTCTGACTGTTATAAAGCAACTACCCTTCTGATTCACAATTGGAAATCTCATGGGAGATTGACCAGTCTATAGAACAGAAACTGTCATTGGCAATATCCTCAATCTGCAGGAACCAGGGGGTCTGTCAAAGTTACAGTGGCTGATTGTGAAAGCCACGAAGGAGTTATTTGTATTTGTCTAGTTTATTGCTTGTCTGTCACAATTTACTGTCCATCACACGGTTTATCTCTGTGTCACACTCTCGGTTAGTCAGATTAATATTGTATTCCTGAAAGACCAACAAATCCGTGCTGAATAGTGGATATGAGGTTGGTAAGCTGGGAACGATGTAAAAATACAGATTTCACAAGAACGTGCTTAAGTGTGCAGCTCAGAGACCCTCAGCCCCACTGTGAAACCTGGGGTTGGGATGAAAGTGTTTCCAGATTCAGCTGAGGACCACGCCTGTGTCTGCAATCCCCAGGATAACAGGGCCTTGAGAGGGTCAATCAAATTCTCTCCTCAAAGTGCGCCTTTCATGGAAAGAAAGACGAAAACTGCTCTCCTTTAGGCTGCAGAGAAGCCTGGCAAAATGTCCCAGCGAGCGTAGACACACAAAAATGGACGCCCGGTCAAACAAGGAGGCTTAAGGTCACTTGGCCAAATGCTAAGCCAAAGAAGTAGATTTTCAGGAGCTTCGTAAGGAGAAAAGAGAGAGCCCCAGAGGTTTAGGTGGAGAATTTCAGAGCCAAGGGCCCAGGCAGCTGTAGGCATAGCCATCCACGGGCGGAGCGATGGAAATCAGGAATGTTCAAGGCCAGAATTGGAGGAACACAGAGTTCTCAGAGCATTGCGGGGCTGGAAGAGCTTAATGAGATAGAGAGGGGTGAGGTCACAGAGGGATTTCAAAGGGTGAGAATTTTAAATTGGACATGTTATGGGGCCGGGAGCCAAGGTAAGTCAGCAGCTACTATGGGTGGAGCTACTATTACTAAAAGGCCAATAATCGGTTTTACGCCATTGTGAAACCAGTTTGTTACCGTCCGCCCCACCCATCAATGGCGGGCCGCATTCCCCACCCCCGCACACTGGGAAATTAATTTCAATACTTTAGCATTTCATTATAAGCCCTGCTCGCCAGAATCATCCCTCGCTGGTTCATCCAGACAGGTCAGCATAATAGCACACCGACATGTTTCACAAATGTACATAAGCGACGTGCACCTTGTGAGCTGCACTTCACTCGGGACTTCGAGGTTCGTTTGCCGACCTTGCTTTGGGCAGCACTCGGGGTCTCAGCGCCAGGCTTCACAGGCAGCACCAAATCACTGTTAGGGGGGCTCACAGGCAGGTCTCTACCTACCAGAGCAGCCATAAGGCGGGGCTTGGTGAAGGGGGAGAAGTGGCCTCAGGCTAGGGAAGAGGCTACAGGGTGAGGGGGAAGGGGGGTATCCCAGGGTGTGTGTGTGGGGGCACATGTTGATCTGTGCACGTGACCTCAAGATGGTAAGGACTGAGGAGGCAGCCTCCAGAGGAGATGAGGCCAGAGGGAGATGTGAGGGTGTGTGTGAGAGAGTGAGTGGTGATGTCCCTTGAGCTGGCAGTGAGTGAGGTGCCAGTGAATGTGTGATGGGATTGTGAGTGTGAGTTTAGAGTGATGAGATGGTTGCCTTACCCTGGGGGCACGGATGAGATCATTCATCCTCTTTCTGCACAGGATGGCCAACCTCTCCTGTGCAGCATTGGCACTGACCACCACTGCCACCACCTCCCCAGCCGGAGCGGTGAGATTGCTGGACCTCCTGTGGTCAGAGCGGGGGTGGAGGACATCACGGTGAGCCTCCCAAAGGCATTCCAGTGATGGGTCACTGAACCCTTCCTGGCTTTCAGGGTCATGTCCTCACTGGAGCAGCCCTGGGCTGTAGGCATTGAGAACTGTGTGTGTGGCTGCAGTTTAGATATGGCACCCGGAGTGAGGAAATGGTGAGGTATCGGTGTGGCGGGCGATTCAGAGGCTGCCCGCCAGCGAGACAGCGTGTTTCCTGTGGCTGCATAATTAATGAGGCGGGAAGCGGACAATACGGCGCAAAAACCTCGCCATTGCGGCCGGCGGGTAAAACATCATTTTTCACACCCGCTACCGCACTTAGTGCAAATCTGGGACGATGTCACCCTATATATTTTATGGGTGATAGGATGAAGGTACAAGTCAGGATATGAGCAGCAGAGTTTTGGATGAATTTAAGTTGTTGTAGATTGGAAGATGGGAGACCACCCAAGGGAACTCTATGAACTTTACCAAACCCTCGACCACTACCAACTAGAAAGGAAGGCATCAGACACATTAGAACATCACTATTGCAATGTTGCTTTGCTGTGCATGTAGCCTAAAATGCTGATTAACATACTGTTGAATATGTAAATGGTTTGGTGTACATCATCACAGGAACCGATGCAAGTCAGCATGTGATACAGGGGAAGATGGTGGCGTAGTAACCCGGAGGCCCAGGCAAACGGTCAGAGGATACGATTTCAAATCCCACCACAGCAGCTGGTGGAATTTAAATTCAATAAATTTGGACTTGAAAGCTTGTCTGGGTAACGTTAACCATGAAACTATCATCAATTGTTCACACATTCACAGAATGTAACAGCACAGAAGGGGGCCCTTCAGCCCATCATGTCTGCACCAGCTCTCCCTGTGCATCATGACTTAGTGCCAATCTCCTGCCTTCTCCTCGTACCCCTGCATATTATTTATATTCAAATAATCATCCAATGGCCTCTTGAATGCCTCGATTGAACCTTCCTCCACCACACTTCCAGGCAGTGCATTCCAAACCCTAACCACTGGCTGTGTGAAAAAGTTTTTTCTCACACCACATCTGCTTCTTTTGAAAATCACTTTAAATCTGTGCCCTCTCATTCTTGATCCTTTTACAAGTGGGATCAGCCTCTCCCTAGCTACTCGATCCAGCCCCCTCATGATTTTGAGCACCTCTGTCAAATCCCCTGTTAGCCTCCTCCTCTCCGAGGAGTACAGTCCCAACCTCTCCGATCTATATTGTAAAAACCCATCCAGTTCACTAACATCCTTCAGGGAAGGAAATCTGCCACCCTCACCTAGCCTGGCCTACATGTGGCTCCAGATCCACATTAAGGTGGTTGACTCTGAATGCCCTCCAAAATGGCCTAGCAAGCCACTCAGTTCAAGGGTAATTCAGGATGGACAATAAATGCTGGCCTCGTCAGTGATGACCACATCCCAGAGAGAATAAATAGTTGGAGGGAACATGCTGATCAGCAGATATTGTATATGGACAGCTCTCCTGGAATCCTTTTATCCTTCCATAAAGAACCCTCTGTTTAGATTACTAAACATTGTCATAGTGTTTGGTACATTGGTGTTCAGAGCCAAGGCCACAACAACCACCACCTGGAAGTTCCCCTCCAAGTCACTCACCATCCCGACTTGGAAACATATCGGCTGTTCCTTCACTGTCGCTGGGTCAAAATCCTGGAACCCCCTAACTGCACTGTGGGTGTACCTACACCACATGGACTGCAGCGGTTCAAGAAGGCAGCTCACCACCACCTTCTCAAGGGCAACTAGGGATGGGCAATAAACGCTGATCTAGTCAGCACTGCAGAAGTCCCATGAATGAAAAGGAAGTCAGGGAGAATTAGAACAATCTGATAAAGTGAGTAATAATGTAATGTGACCTTTCAAATCATTCTTGTTAACATTTCAAACCCAATTATCTATTTTATTTTTAATAGTTATTGCATTAATGGTAAGTTGTTTGACAAAAGACTTAAATGAAAGGCAGGTTGTCTCAGTTTCACTCCTGTTACTCGGTACTATAAGGGGCCCCGGAGACATAATCACATTGTCCAACATTAAGATGCAATTAATGGAAGTAATCTGAGTCCAAAGCTGTTGACCTTGCCCTTGTACAACAGAGGAAGATGAGGGTTAGCTTTTCTGCAATTGTTTCAATTTGATTTTGTCGAAAGGCAGTCTTTCAGTTCATTAAACATGAACGATCTTTACACATGACTAAGCAAGAAATTTAAGTCTGTCAGTCAAAGGAGCTGAACCAGCAAAAGCAAAACAAACAGTTTACACTTTCTTTAAATTCTTAATTCATCACTGCACAAGTAGAGGGCTACCCAAGTCACTCAATACTCACAGTGTTCCACCCCCAAACAGGAGTTTGCAAGCCTGAGATGTGGAGCGACGCTCAACGGCTGGTGTCACTGCCTCCATCCAATGACACAGCAGTTGAGCGTAGACAGTTCCTCCCTCCACAGCCCAACGGACCAGTTCCCGCAAGTCCCGCGGCGGGAATGCTTTGGAGAGTCATTCCGAACCGGCTCATTCCCTCCCCCCTACCTCCAAGGCCATCAGTGGGGCGGGGAAAATTCAGCCTGTTGTGTTCAATTCTTGGAAGAATGTCAAAGCCTTGAAGAGTGTGCAAAGATTTACTGGGATTGTACCAGGGATGAGGGATCACCGTTAATGTGGGCAGACTGGGGAGGCTGGGGTTGCTCCCGTCAAAGTGGAGAAGTTCAAGGGGGATGGATTTGAAAGACGTGTTCAGAATGATGAAGGGCTTCACAGACTAGATCAGGAGAAGCTGTTTCCACAGGCAGGAGGGTCAGTCATCTGAGGAAACATGTTTCAGTTAATTGGCAGAAGAACCCAGAGAGGGAGATGAGTTGATTTTGTTTTTTTAAATGCAGCAAGTTGATCTGGAACGCGCTGTCTGAAAGGGTGATGGAAGCAGATTCCATCTTAACATTCAAAAGGGATTTGCATAAATACGTGAAAAGGAAAAAAATCACAGAGTGATGGGCAAAGGTCAGGGGGGAGTTGGGACTAATTGGATAGTTCTTTCCAAGAGTTGGCACAGCTACGATGGATACCAATTGGCTTCTTACACAATGTTATCATTCTATGAGATAAAGAAATAAACTGAAAAGAGAACTATGTTCAACATTACATTCATAGCACTGACCGGAGAGCGAGGGAAAGAAAGAGAGAGAGAGAAAGAACGTGCAAGAGGCTGAAGAAAAGAGCAGAGCGGTTCCAAGGAGGAGGTACAGCAGAGAGTTGGAAAGCTCGTTATACCTGGGGTAGATTGAAAATTTCATGGTGCATTTTGTCCACTTGAGGCTGCCATATGCCCATGTACCAGCAGAGACAGTCTGCTAGGAAGAGGTAACAAAGGGCCCATGTTTAACAGCTCGTGCAGTTCTCATTCTAAATGCTTCTGGCTATTACTGTTCCTGTCCCAAGAACTTCACAATACTGCATGGCTCTGTTTCCCTGTCGTTCCAACAAAAGTCGGAAGACAGCACCAAAATGAATTTGGAGTATCACTGTCAATGAAAAGACAAGGGAGAAGGGAGAGGAGATTTGGAACTATGATCAGCTGGAGCTGGTGTCAAACCAAGGAGAGAAAGAGGAGAATGTCTTCAGATCCAGAAACAAAATGAAGGAAGAAACACCTCCAATACAAAAGATGGATCCTTGGAGGGCTCCATCAGGGTGGAATGGAGGGAGAAACTATCTGAAGGATTTTTTTTTTAACACACTTTGCGCTGGTGGAAGTCAGGCCCATGGTAATGCACTTGAGGGGCTCCTGGCCTGGACCTCTCAGTTATGAGAGATCAGTAGCACAGGAAGATGAGGTAAGTTTGATCGGCCAGTGAGTCCCTGAAACCACGTCAGCAGCAGCAATGACAAAAGATCTGGGAAAATCTCCAACCAAACAGCTCAGCAGTTGAAGGTCCTGTGACATGAGAAACCTTCAAAAAACGGACAATGGAGGGCAAAAAATCAAGGAGAACCTCGGACAACGTTCCACAATACAGGCAGGGAAAATATTACAACCAGTCCAGGCTGAGGAGAGAGTGTCCTGCTGTACTTTATCCAAGCTGCCTCGACAATTGGATCCCTTTTGTTTTCTGCCTGTGCGGTAACAACTGTCTCCCTGGACATGTACCCAGCATATCCACTTCCAGAAACTTCAAATCTCTGGCCAAAAGGAATCTCAAATTTCAAAATGCAACAATTTACAAAACACCCAAAAATCCCCACGCCCTTTCAAAGTGTTTCGGAAGAGCCAGTCGCTTTGATCATGTGGTGAAAACCGATCACCCCTGTGTGCCCACCTAGTGAAAGATGAATGCCCAGTCCATGTATCAAATAAACCAGGAAAAGGAGGAGGAGAAACACTTGTACACAACGAGTTGTTGTGATCTGGAATGATGTGCCTGAAAGCAAATTCAAGAGTAACTTCCCAAAGGGAATTGGATAAACCCTTCAAAAGAAAAATCTTGCAGAGTGATGGGAGAAGTACACGCCTTTGTTTACTGCTAAACTTACAGCATGGGGGTTAAAGAGTGCAACAGTGTCCTTTCCAAGTCTGGGAACTGGATGTGATCCCACCCAGACTGTTGAGCGCTGCCTTAGCTCTGCGGGGTCCAGGCAGATTAAGCTTCAAGTTGTCCTGCACTAGACCCTCATGAAAGCGAGCCCACAGACCTCACACTGATTGGAATCTTACTGCAAGAAGCAACATGAAATGATGGAGTGAGAAGTGGAAACATTTCACCCAGGAGCATGAGGGAATTCTGTTGTGAGGTTGGGCTGGAGACCATGTGTAAACCAGCCCATAAAACTAGCATGAAGTGACCAACTTCATCAATTAGCTGACAAGTCAATGCCAGTCGATATGCAAAGACAAATATGCACACAGGCTTTGTACAGTCAGTGATTTTGCACTGAACATGATGGATTGCTTAATTTCAAGTGCTTAAATTTCATAACTAATAGATTTTTAATCTCAAAGAAAAATTAATTTTGGACATTTAACAGACCAAATGTGGATTCTGTCACAATTACCTCAAGAGTTAGCAGCCATGTATACTGTTGCTTTCAAAGAAATTGTCCCCCCCTATTCATCCAAGATACAGTGCTAGGATAGTGCTCAAGCAAAGGGCTGGTGAGCAGACAGATCCTTCGTGGTGGGATTGCAGCACATAGCCTGTTAGTTCTATGAGCGGGACAGAGCGTCGTGAGGACCAGCACTGGGTGAGCTCAGTCAGGAAAGTCGAGTGACCAGGGTGTGGGCCGGATCGATAGTGAGAGAGGGAGAGTCAAGCCAAAAAACAAATCATAAAACTCAGGCTGTGATTATAATGGGCGGAGCTTCAGAAAACGCGCAAAAGCGCCTCCAGCGACACTCATCCCAGGTAGTATAGGAAAAGGAAGGTCCAAGGGATATTGTCAAAATGTCCACAAAATTCCCCAGTTTTGACTCTGAAGAGGAGTCATACGGACTCGAAACGTTAACTCTGTTTCTCTCTCCACAGATGCTGCCGGACCTGCTGAGTTTTTCCAGCGCTTTCTGCTTTTGTTACAGAGCTATGGTTTCTTGATTCAGGTGTATCTGCACCAGGCAAGGAAGCCATAAAAATTTGCCTAGCAATGGAGAATGAAGATCTACACGGGTTGAACACGTCAGCATTATCAGCAGAAGGGTTAAAGGATCCCCAAAAGATATGGACTACATTGCAAGACTGGTTCAGAATCAGGTTAAACTTCCATATTCATCGACAATAGTCTACAAAATCCACAGACCATTTCGTCAGCAGATGCAGAGAAAAGGGTGTGTACTGTGATTTTTTTTCCAATGCAGGGCTAACAGACAGAGTTATTGAGTTGGCGATTGCATCCACTCCCATGGAATAGTTCCAGGAAGATCTGTGAGACAAGCCCCAAACGTATAGCATCGAAGAATGACTCAAGGAGGACCTAAGTATGAAGTGATCCTCGCAGGTCAATGATGCCTACAGGTCGTCTGCACAACCCCAATTGTTGACCACTCACTAGGACACCCAAACCTAGCAAGCCATGTGGAAGGTGCACCAAGGAAATACTCGGCCTTCCATCAACCTGCAAAGCCTGTGTCAGAAAGGGCCATTGGGCAGTGGCAGTGCACTAGAGCAAAGGCTGATACAGCTACACAGAGCCGTGCACTGATCCAAACAGACTGTAGGTAACAGGTACCTTCAAGCAATAAGAACAACCAGCTGGTATGATGTCAGAAACATATGCATGAGGCGACTGACAAACCGGAACATGATGATGATGATGTGCACGACAAGACGAAGAGCGGGAAACACATGATTCACACTGTCATTTTTGTGGGAAACATAGGTGCTATCACTCACCCACACATGGGCATAGATCAGACTCGTAAGAGACACAATCTATTGTTCGGGTATTAACAATGACATTGAAGTCATCATCAAGAAGCCTAAAGCATGTCAAGAGCATGTGCCAAGTCAGCACAAAGCATGACTCATTCCACATGAAATGTCTATCCATCCTTGGTCCAAAATCACATCCGACCTCTGTCACTTCCATGGCACTGACTTCATCATCATCATCAACTACTTTACCAAGTACCCCATTATTCGACAACTGTCACCTGCACTCTAAGTGCTATTTTCAGTCTATTTGATATGCCTAGAGGGATTATTATGGATAACGGCCTGTAATTTATTGGTAAACTATTTCAGAATATATGCGAGGAGAGGAATCTTGATCATACCACCTCTTCTCCTCGTTACCCTAGATCTAACAGCCGAGCTGAATGAATGAGTCACACGTTAGAATCCCTATCCCCAATCAAGATCTACACATTGCATTGTTGTATCTGAGAACGACACCTTTAAGCGCAGCTATTCCATTACTGGCAGAGCTCATGTTTGGCAGATGGTGTGACCCAAATTACCTACTCTTACCCGTTCTACTCCCTCAGAAACTAGACAGCCACTTTTAAAACTACAAGAGGAGATGACCAACGGGCACAGTAAAAATGTAGGTACAGAATTGTCAAGTTTACAGTTGGGATGAGTTCATACCCAGAAGGTACGTGGTAACCAGCCGAGATGACAAGGATTTGTTTGGAACCGAGGTCCGACAAAGTCATTTCACACAGAGATGCAATGGCGAGGCAAAACCAAGGAAAAATCAGATCCATCCCAGCTCCTCAACCACTGCACAGTCCCACTGCATTGAGGACAAGATCCCAAATGAAACCAGGAACAATATCCAAGAATGACAATGCCACAGATCACTGTGAGCAATTAAAGAAACTCCCCCAGATAAGATTACCACTGCAAGATCTGGATGTACCAGTAGATTCCCTATACGCTTTAGAGACTCATAGATTCACCAGTCCTATACACTAATGTAATGGTAAGTAACCATGAACATGTATCGTAAATAGTTATACTTCTTTGGAAGGGGGTAAATATCCTTAAAAAGAAAGGGGAATGTTATAATTTGCCTTTAAAAGATAGCAGCATAACATCACTAGTGAGGAAGTCTTTCATTTGATCCAGCCCCAGTTTCCCTTTGGCCTTGAACAGAGCACAGCAGACACAGCTGTGCTGCATGTGTCTTCAAGCTTTCTACCCATGTATGTATATTTACATGTGCCTAGAATTAATAAATGTACGCAGAACTTGTTTGCATAATCCCTTGTGTGATTGGTGCTTCTACATCATCATAACACACACAACGCCCACCCTCTCACACACACCATACCCCATCCAACTACCCCCCACCTCTCACACACAGAATGAACCCTCTCCGACTCCCCACCCCCTCATACACACACACTGTACCCCGAAGGAATGGTTGCTAAATTTTCTGACGACACAAAGATAAGTGGGAAAGTAAGTTGTGAAGAGGATGTAAGGAGGCCAGAAATTGACATAGATGGGCTAAGTGAGTACGCAAAGATCTGGCAAATGGAGTATAATGTGGGCAAATGTGAAACCATTCATTTTGGCAGGAAGAATAAAAATGAAACTTATTACCTAAATGGTGAGAGATTGCAGAGCTCTGAGGTGCAGAGGGATCTGGGTGTCCTAGTACATGAATCACAAAAGGTTAGTATGCAGGTACAGCAGGTAGTTAGGAAAGCTAATAGAATGTTATCATTTATTGTGAGGGGAATTGAATACAAAAGTAGGGAGGTTATGCTTCAGTTGTACAGGGCACTAGTGAGACCACATCTTTCTTCCTATCTACCCTATCTATGCCCCTCATAATTTTGTACACCTCAATCAGGTGCCTTCTCTGCTCCAAGGAAAACAACCCTAGCCTATCCAGTCTCTCTTCATAGCTGAAACTCTCCAGCCCAGGCAACATCCTGGTGAATCTCCTCTGCACCCCCTCCAGTGTAATCACATCCTTCCTATAGTGTGGCAACCAGAACTGCACACAGTACTCCAGCTGTGGCCTAACTAGCTCTTATACAGCTTTTATACTGCTCTTGTATTGTATGCCTCGGCTAATAAAGGCAAATATCTCATATGCCTTCTTAACCACCTTATCTACCTGTGCTGCTGCCTTCAGGGATCGATGGGCATGTACACCAAAGTTCCTCTGATCCTCTGTACTTCCAAAGGTCCTACCATTCATTGCGTATTCTCTTGCTGTGTTAGTCCTCCCAAAAGACATCACCGAACATGTCTCAGGATTAAATTGCATTTGCCACTGCTCTGCCCATCTTACCAGCCCATCTATATCGTCCTGTAATCTAAGGCTTTCCGCTTCATTATTTATGACACCAGCAATTTTTGTGTCATCAGCAAACTTACTGATCATACCTCCTATATTTACATCTAAATCATTAATGTACACTACAAACAGCAAGGGTCGCAGCACCGATCCCTGCAGTACAGCACTCATCACAGGCTTCCAATCGCAAAAACAATCTTCAACCATCACCCTCTGCCTTCTGCCACGAAGCCAATTTTGGATCCAAATTGCCAAATTGCCCTGGATCCCATGGGCTCTTACCACCTTGACCGTTCTCCCATGCGGGGCCTTATCAAAAGCCTCACTGAAGTCCATGTAGACTATATCAACTGCACAACCCTCATCTACACAACTAGTCACCTCCTCGAAAACTTCAATCAAATTTGTTAGACATGATCTCCCCCTGACAAAGCCATGCTGACTATCCCTGATTAATCCCTGCCTCTCCAAGTGGAGATTAATCCTGTCCCTCAGAATTTTTTCTAATAGTTTCCCTATCACTGATGTTAGACTCACTGGCCTGTAATTACCTGGTTTATCCCTACTACCCTTCTTGAATAAAGGTACCACATTCGCTGTCCTCCAGTCCTCTGGCACCTCTCCTGTGGCCAGAGAGGATTTGAAAATTAGTGTCAGAGTCCCTGAAATCTCCTCCCTTGCCTCACATAGCAGCCTGGGATATATCTCATCTGGGCCCGGGGATTTCTCCACTTTTAAGCCCACTAAAACCGCTAATACCTCCTCCCTTTCAATGCTAATTTGTTCAAGTATATCACAGCACCCCCTCCCAGATTTCTACACCTACATCGTCCTTCTCCATAGTGAACACAGATGAAAAGTAATTATTTAAAACCTCACCTATGTCCTCTGGCTCCACACACAGATTGCCATTTTGGTCCCTAATGGGCCCTACTCTTTCCCTGGTTATCCTCTTGCCCTTAATATATTTATAAAATGCCTTAGGATTTTCCTTTATCTTGCCCACCAGTGTTTTTCATGCCCCCTCGTTGCTCTCCTAATTACTTTTTTTCAGTACCCACTACACTTTTTATACTCCTCTAGGACTTCTGCTGTTTTCAGCCCTCTGTATCTGCCATAAGCCTCCTTTCTTTCCCTTATCCAATCCTCTACCCTTGACATCCAGGGTTCCCTGGACTTGTTGGACTTACCCTTCACCTTTATGGGAATGTTGGCCCTGAACTCTCACTATTTCCTTTTTGAATGACTCCCACTGGTCTGATGTAGATTTTCCCACAAGTAGCTGCTCCCAGTCCACTTTGGCCAGGTCCTGTCTTATCACATTGAAATCGGCCTTCCCCCAAATCAGGACCTTTATTTCAGGTCCACCTTTGTCCTTTCCCGTAACTACCTTAAATCTTACAGAGTTATGGTCACTATCCCCGAAATGCTCCTCCACTGACACTTCTACCACTTGCCCGACTTCATTCCCTAAGATGAGGTCCAGTATCGCCCCTTCTCCTGTGGGACCTTCTACGTGTTGGCTCAAAAAGTTCTCCTGGATGCACTTTAAGAATTCCATCCCCTCTAAACCTTTCACACTAAGACTATCCCAGTTAATACTGGGGAAGTTGAAATCCCCTAGTATTATTACCCTATTATTTTTACACTTCTCTGAGATTTGCCTACATATCTGCTCCTCTGTCTCCCACTGACAGTTTGGAGGCCTATAATGCACTCCCAGCAAAGTGATTGTCCCCTTTTTGTTTTTAAGTTCTACCCATATGGCCTCATTTGAGGAACCTTCTAAAATGCCATCCCTCTTACTGCAGTAATTGGCTCCTTGATCGATAGTGCAATGCCACCTCCTCTTTTAGGCCCCACCCCCCCACATCATGCCTGATCCTGTACCCTGGAATATTGAGCTGCCAGTCCTGCCCTTCCCTCAACCATGTCTCTGTGATAGCAACAATATAATCATCCCATGTGTTAATCAACACCCTCAATTCATCTGTCTTACTTATAAGACTCCTTGTGTTAAAATAGATGTAATCCGGCCTTGCATTATTCCCTTGTGCCTTAACAGGTCTATATTTGCTCTGCCTTCCAGACTGACTTAGTTTCTCTTCTATATTTGGCTGTGTATCACCCCCGACTGTACCTCCACTCTGTATCCTATACCCCTGCCAAATTAGTTTAACCCCCCCCACCCACCCCCCACCACCCAACAGCACTAGCAAACCTCCCCGCAAGGATGTTGGTCTCGTTCGGTTCAGGTGTAACCCGTCCGACTTGTACAGGGCCCACCTCCGTCAGAAATAGACCCAGTGACCCAGGAAACCAAAGCCCTCCTTCCTGCACCAACTCTCTATAGATGACAACCTTTGCGATCCTGCTTTTTAATCTGCTACCTAGCTCCCGAAATTCTTGTTGCAGGACCTCATTCCTCTTTCTGCTATGTCGTTGGTGCCAATGTGAACAACCACCTCTCACTGTTCACCCTCCCCCTTCAGAATGCCCCACAGCTGTTCTGAGACATCCTGGCACCAGGGAGGCAACACACCACCCTGGAGTCACGTCAATGGCCGCAGAAGCGCCTGTCTGCACCCCTTCACTATTGAGTCTCCTGCCACTATTGCTCCTGCACTCTTACTCCTTCCGCTTGTGCAGCTGAGCCACCCACAGTGCCCTGAACTTGGCTCTGGCTGCACTTTCCAGAGGAACATTCACCCTGACCGTTTTCCAACACAGAAAAATGGTTCTTGAGTGAGATGCACTCTGGGGCTTTTCTGACTACCTGCCTGCCTCCCTTCTACTGACTGGTGCACTCCTCCTCTCGCACTCTCCTCTAGGTGCTGCTGACTGCCTGGCTTGGGGTCCTCCTCTCGCACTCTCCTCTAGGTGCTGCTGACTGCCTGGCTTGGGGTCCTGCTCTCGCACTCTCCTCTAGGTGCTGCTGACTGCCTGGCTTGGGGTCCTCCTCTCGCACTCTCCCCTAGGTGCTGCTGACTGCCTGGCTTGGGGTCCTCCTCTCGCACTCTACTCCTGACTAGACTAATACCAGGAATGGGTGGGTTGTTTTATGAGGAAAGGCAGGGTAAATTAGGTTTGTATCTGCTGGAGTTTAGAAGAGTAAGAGGCGACTGAGTTGAAACCTTTAAGAATCTGTGGGGTACTGACAGGGTGGATGTGGAGAGGATGTTTCCTCTTGTGGACGAATCTAGAACTAGGGGTCACTGTTTAAAAATAAGCGGTCAACCATTTAAGAATGAGACAAGGGGAAATTTTTTTTATTCAGAAGGTTGTACGTCTTTGGAACTCCCTTCCTCAAAAGGCAGTGAAAGCAGAATCCTTGAATATTTTTAAAACAGAGTTAGATATATTTTTCATTAACAGGGGGGTGAAAGGTTATCAGGGGTGAGCAGGAATGCGGGGTTGAGGTTGAGCTTATTGAATGGCGGAGAAGGCTTCAGGGGACAAGTGGCCTACTCCTGCTCATAAATCATATGTTCCCCACCAAACTCCCCACCCACACACACACACTGTACCCCATCCAACACCCCACCCACACACACACACTGTCCCCATCCAACACCCCACCCACACACACACACTGTCCCCATCCAACACCCCACCCACACACACACACTGTCCCCATCCAACACCCCACCCACACACACACACTGTCCCCATCCAACACCCCACCCACACACACACACAAACTGTAAACCATCCAACATCCCACCAACACACACACACACACACACTAAACCCAATCCAACTAACCACCCTCACACACACTGTACCACAACCAACACCCCACCCTCACACACACTGTACCCCATCAAACTCCACACCCTCTCACACACTGTACCCCATCCAACACCCCACCCTCTCACACACACTGTACCCCATCCAACTACACACCCTCTCACAAACACTGTAACCCAACCAACTCCCCACCCTCACACATACTCTACCGCAACCAACTCCCCACCCTCACAAACACACACTGTACCCCATCCAACTCCCCACCCTCTCACACAAACACTGTAGACCATCCAACACCCCACCCTCTCAAACATACTGTACCCCATCCAACCCCGCAACCTCAAACAAACACTGTACCCCATCCAACTCCCACCCTCTCTCACAAACTGTAGCCCCTCCAGCTCCACTTCCTCTCACACACACTGGAATCCATCCAGCTCCCCACCCTCACACACACATACTGTAGCCCATCCAGCTCCCCACCCTCACACACACTGTACCCCATCCAGGCCCCACCCTCACACACACACACTGTACCCCATCCAACTCCACACCCTCTCACAAACACTGTACCCCAACCAACTCCCCACTCTCTCACACATACTGTACCACAACCAACTCCCCACCCTCACAAACACACACTGTACCCCATCCAACTCCCCACCCTCTCACACACACTGTATACCAACCAGCTCCCAAACCACACACACTGTACCCCATCCAACTCCCCACCCTCTCACACACACTGTAACCCATCCAACTCCCCACCCTCACACGCACACTGTACCCCATCCAACTCCCCTCCCTCTCACACACACTGTACCCAATCCAACTCACCACCCTCTCACACAAACTGTACCCAATCCAACTCACCACCCTCTCACACACACTGGACCCCATCCAATTCCCCACCCTCTCACACACACTGTACCCAATCCAACTCACCACCCTCTCACACACATTGTACCCAATCCAACTCACCACCCTCTCACACACACTGGACCCCATCCAATTCCCCACCCTCTCACACACACTGGACCCCATCCAATTCGCCACCCTCTCACACACACTGTAACCCATCAACACCTATCACACACTCTGTACCCGATTCAAATCCCTACCCTCTCACACACACACTGTACCCCATCCAACTCCCCACCCTCTCACACAAACTGTATCCCATCCAGCTCCCCTCCCTATCACACACACTGTACCCCATCCAACTCCTCACCCACACAGACACACTGTACCCCATCCAACTCCTCACCCTCATACACAAACTGTACCCCAGCCAGCTCCCCACACTCTCATAGAATCTGTGCCGCAACCAACTGCCCTACTTCACAAACATACTGTACCACATTCAACTCCCCACACTCTCACACAAACACTGTACCCCATCCAACTCCACACCCTCACACACACACTGTACCCCATCCAACTCCCCACCCACACACACACACTGTACCCCATTCAACTTCCCAAACTCTCACACACACACTGTACCCCATCCAACTCCACACCCTCACACACACACTGTACCCCATCCAACTCCCCACCCACTCACACAGACACTGTACCCCATCGAACTCCCCACCCTCTCACCACACTGTACCCCATCCAACTCCCCACCCAGACACACACTGTACCCCATCAACTTCCCCACCCTATCACAAACTCTGTACCCGATTCAAATCCCTACCCTCTCTCACACACACTGTACCCCATCCAACTCCCCACCCTCTCTCACAAACTGTACCCCATCGAGCTCCCCACACTCTCATGCACAGTGTACCCCATACAACTCACAACCTCATACAAACTGTACCCCATCCAGCTCCACACACTCTCATAGACTCTGTGCCCAACCAACTGCCCTATTTCACAAACACACTGTACCCCATTCAACTCCCCACCCTTTCACACACACACTGTACCCCATTCAACTCCCCACCTTTTCACACAAACACTGTACCCCATTCAACTCCCCACCCTTTCGCACACACACTGTACCCCATTCAACTCCCCACCTTTTCACACACACACACTGTACCCCATTCAACTCCCCACCCTCTCAAACACACACTGATCCCCATCCAACTCCCCACCCTCTCACACAAACATTGTACCCCATCAAACTCCCCACCCTCTCACATACACACTGTACCCCATCGAACTCCCCACCCTCTCACCACCCCGTACCCCATCCAACTCCACAACCTCAGACAAACACTGTACCCCATCCATCATCCCACACTCTCACACACACTGTACCCCATCCAACTCCTCACCCTCATACAAACACTGTACCCCATCGAGCTCCCCACACTCTCATGCACACTGTACCCAATTCAATTCCCCACCCTCTCACAAACACACTGTGCCCCATCCAACTCCCCACACTCTCACACACACACTGTGCCCCATCCAACTCCCCACACTCTCACACACACACTGTGCCCCATCCAACTCCCCATCCTCACACAAACATTGTACCCCATCTAACTCCCCACCCTCTCACACACACACACGGTACCCCATTCACCTCCCCACACTCTCACACACACACTGTGCCCCATCCACTCCCCACCCTCACACAAACATTGTACCCCATCTAATGCCCCACCCTCTCTCACACACACTGTACCCCAACCAACTCCATACCCTCTCACAAACACTGTAGCCCATCCAACTCCCCACCCTCTCACACTAACGCTGTACCCCATCTAATGCCCCACCCTCTCTCACACACACTCTACCCCAACCAACTCCATACCCTCTCACACACACTGTACCCCATCCAACTCCTCACCCTCTAACACACACTGTACCCCATCCAACTCCACACCCTCATACACACACTGTACCCCATCGAGCTCCCCACACTCTCATGCACTGTGTACCCCATACAACTCAAAACCTCACACAAACTGTACCCCATCCAGCTCCCCTCCCTCTCACACACACTGTACCCAATCCAACTCACCACCCTCTCACACACACTGTACCCAATCCAACTCACCACCCTCTCACACACACTGGACCCCATCCAATTCCCCACCCTCTCACACACACTGTACCCAATCCAACTCACCACCCTCTCACGCACATTGTACCCAATCCAACTCACCACCCTCTCACACACACTGGACCCCATCCAATTCCCCACCCTCTCACACACACTGGACCCCATCCAATTCCCCACCCTCTCACACACACTGTAACCCATCAACACCTATCACACACTCTGTACCCGATTCAAATCCCTACCCTCTCACACACACACTGTACCCCATCCAACTCCCCACCCTCTCACACAAACTGTATCCCATCCAGCTCCCCTCCCTATCACACACACTGTACCCAATCCAAGTCACCACCCTCTCACACACACTGGACCCCATCCAACTCCCCACCCTCTCACACACACTGTACCCCATCCAGCTCCCCTCCCTCTCACACACACTGTACCCCATCCAACTCCTCACCCACACAGACACACTGTACCCCATCCAACTCCTCACCCTCATACACAAACTGTACCCCAGCCAGCTCCCCACACTCTCATAGACTCTGTGCCGCAACCAACTGCCCTACTTCACAAACATACTGTACCACATTCAACTCCCCACACTCTCACACACACACTGTACCCCATTCAACTTCCCAAACTCTCACACACACACTGTACCCCATCCAACTCCACACCCTCACACACACACTGTACCCCATCCAACTCCCCACCCACTCACACAGACACTGTACCCCATCGAACTCCCCACCCTCTCACCACACTGTACCCCATCCAACTCCCCACCCAGACACACACTGTACCCCATCAACTTCCCCACCCTATCACAAACTCTGTACCCGATTCAAGTCCCTACCCTCTCTCACACACACTATACCCCATCCAACTCCCCACCCTCTCTCACAAACTGTACCCCATCGAGCTCCCCACACTCTCATGCACAGTGTACCCCATACAACTCACAACCTCATACAAACTGTACCCCATCCAGCTCCACACACTCTCATAGACTCTGTGCCCAACCAACTGCCCTATTTCACAAACACACTGTACCCCATTCAACTCCCCACCCTTTCACACACACACTGTACCCCATTCAACTCACCACCTTTTCACACACACACTGTACCCCATTCAACTCCCCACCCTTTCGCACACACACTGTACCCCATTCAACTCCCCACCTTTTCACACACACACTGTACCCCATTCAACTCCCCACCCTTTCACACACACACACTGTACCCCATTCAACTCCCCACCCTCTCAAACACACACTGATCCCCATCCAACTCCCCACCCTCTCACACAAACATTGTACCCCATCAAACTCCCCACCCTCTCACATACACACTGTACCCCATCGAACTCCCCACCCTCTCACCACCCCGTACCCCATCCAACTCCACAACCTCAGACAAACACTGTACCCCATCCATCATCCCACACTCTCACACACACTGTACCCCATCCAATTCCCCACCCTCACAAACACACACTGTAACTCTTCCAACTCCGCACCCTCTCACACACACTGTACCCCATCAACTTCCCCACCCTATCAAACACTCTGTACCCGATTCAAATCCCTACCCTCTCACACACACACTGTATCCCATCCAACTCCCCACACTCTCTCACAAACTGTACCCCATCCAGCTCCCCTCCCTCTCATACACACTGTACCCCAACTAACGCCCCACCCATTGACACACACACTGTACCCCATCCAACTCCAAGCCCTCTCACACACACTGTACCCCATCCAACTCCTCACCCTCATACAAACACTGTACCCCATCGAGCTCCCCACACTCTCATGCACACTGTACCCAATTCAATTCCCCACCCTCTCACAAACACACTGTGCCCCATCCAACTCCCCACACTCTCACACACACACTGTGCCCCATCCAACTCCCCACACTCTCACACACACACTGTGCCCCATCCAACTCCCCATCCTCACACAAACATTGTACCCCATCTAACTCCCCACCCTCTCACACACACACACGGTACCCCATTCACCTCCCCACACTCTCACACACACACTGTGCCCCATCCACTCCCCACCCTCACACAAACATTGTACCCCATCTAATGCCCCACCCTCTCTCACACACACTGTACCCCAACCAACTCCATACCCTCTCACAAACACTGTAGCCCATCCAACTCCCCACCCTCTCACACTAACGCTGTACCCCATCTAATGCCCCACCCTCTCTCACACACACTCTACCCCAACCAACTCCATACCCTCTCACACACACTGTACCCCATCCAACTCCTCACCCTCTAACACACACTGTACCCCATCCAACACCACACCCTCATACACACACTGTACCCCATCGAGCTCCCCACACTCTCATGCACTGTGTACCCCATACAACTCAAAACCTCACACAAACTGTACCCCATCCAGCTCCCCTCCCTCTCACACACACTGTACCCAATCCAACTCACCACCCTCTCACACACACTGTACCCAATCCAACTCACCACCCTCTCACACACACTGTACCCAATCCAACTCACCACCCTCTCACACACACTGGACCCCATCCAATTCCCCACCCTCTCACACACACTGTACCCAATCCAACTCACCACCCTCTCACGCACATTGTACCCAATCCAACTCACCACCCTCTCACACACACTGGACCCCATCCAATTCCCCACCCTGTCACACACACTGTAACCCATCCAATTCCCCACCCTCTCACACACACTGTAACCCATCAACACCTATCACACACTCTGTACCCGATTCAAATCCCTACCCTCTCACACACACACTGTACCCCATCCAACTCCCCACCCTCTCACACAAACTGTATCCCATCCAGCTCCCCTCCCTATCACACACACTGTACCCAATCCAAGTCACCACCCTCTCACACACACTGGACCCCATCCAACTCCCCACCCTCTCACACACACTGTACCCCATCCAGCTCCCCTCCCTCTCACACACACTGTACCCCATCCAACTCCTCACCCACACAGACACACTGTACCCCATCCAACTCCTCACCCTCATACACAAACTGTACCCCAGCCAGCTCCCCACACTCTCATAGACTCTGTGCCGCAACCAACTGCCCTACTTCACAAACATACTGTACCACATTCAACTCCCCACACTCTCACACACACACTGTACCCCATCCAACTCCACACCCTCACACACACACTGTACCCCATCCAACTCCCCACCCACTCACACAGACACTGTACCCCATCGAACTCCCCACCCTCTCACCACACTGTACCCCATCCAACTCCCCACCCAGACACACACTGTACCCCATCAACTTCCCCACCCTATCACAAACTCTGTACCCGATTCAAATCCCTACCCTCTCTCACACACACTGTACCCCATCCAACTCCCCACCCTCTCTCACAAACTGTACCCCATCGAGCTCCCCACACTCTCATGCACAGTGTACCCCATACAACTCACAACCTCATACAAACTGTACCCCATCCAGCTCCACACACTCTCATAGACTCTGTGCCCAACCAACTGCCCTACTTCACAAACACACTGTACCCCATTCAACTCCCCACCCTTTCACACACACACTGTACCCCATTCAACTCCCCACCTTTTCACACACACACTGTACCCCATTCAACTCCCCACCCTTTCGCACACACACTGTACCCCATTCAACTCCCCACCCTTTCACACACACACACTGTACCCCATTCAACTCCCCACCCTCTCACACACACACTGTACCCCATTCAACTCCCCACACTCTCACACATACACATCGCACCCCATCCAACTCCCCACCCTCACACAAACACACACGGTACCCCATTCAACTCCCCACACTCTCACACACACACACAGTGTACCCCATCCAAACCCCCACCCTCACACACACACTTTACCCCATCCAACTCCCCACCCTCACACACACACACACACTGTACCCCATCCAATTCCCCACCCTCACACACACACTGTGCCACATCCAACATCGCGCCCTCAAACAAACACAGTACCCCATCCAATTCCCCACCTCACACACACTGTATACCAACCACCTCCCAACCCACACACACACTGTACCCCATTCAACTCCCCACCCTCTCACACACACACTGTACACCATCCAACTCCCCACCCTCTCACACACACACAGTACCGCATCCAACTCCCCACACTCTCACAAACACACTGTACACCATGCAACACCCCACCCTCTCACACACACTGTAACCCAACAAACTCCTCACCCACACACACACTGTACCCCATCCAACTACACTCCCTCACACACGCCCTGTACTCCATCCAAATCCCCACCCTCTCACACACACTGTACCCCATCCAACTCCCCACCCTCACACACACTATAATCCAACCAACTCCACATCATCACACACACACACACACACACACGCACTGTACACCATCCAGCTCCCCACCGTCTCACAGACACAATGTGCCCCATCCAACTCCCCACCCACACACACACACACTGTACCCCATCCAACTCCCCACCCACACACACACACTGTACCCCAACCAACACCCCACACTCTAACACACACACTGTACACCATCCAACTCCCCACCGTCTCAGAGACACAATGTGCCCCAACCAACTCCCCACCCTCACAAACACACACTGTACCCCATACAACTCCCCACCCTCTCACACAAACACTGTAGACCATCCAACACCCCACCCCCTCAAACATACTGTCCACCATCCAACCCCGCAACCTCAAACAAACACTGTACCCCATCCAAATCCCACCCTCACACACAAACTGTAAACAATCCCGCTCCCCACTCGCTCATAGACGCTATTCCCCATCTAAATCCCCTCCCTCTCACACACACTGGACCCCATCCAACTCCCCACCCATTCACACACACACACACTGTACCCCAACCAACTCCCCACCCACACACACACACACACTGTACCCCATCCAACTCCCCACCCTCACACACACACACTGTACCCCAACCAACTCCCCACCCACACACACACACACACACTGTACCCCATCCAACTCCCCACCCTCACACACACACACTGTACCACAACCAACTCCCCACCCTCACAAACACATACTGTACCCCATTCAACTCCCCACCCTCTCACACAAACACTGTACACCATCCAACACCCCACCCTATCACACACACTGTACCCCATCCAACCCTGCACCCTCAAACAAACACTGTACCCCATCCAACTCCCCACCCTCACACACACACACACACACACACACACACACACGGTACCCCATTCAACTCCCCACACACACACACACACACACACACTGTACCCCATCCAACTCCCCACGCTCACACAAACACTGTACCCCATCCAACACCCCATACTCTCACACACACTGTTCCCCATCCAAATCCCCACCCTCACGAACACACACTGTACCTCTTCCAACTCCGCACCCTCTCACATACACTGTACCCCATCAACTTCCCCACCCTATCACACACACACACACTGTACCCCATTCAACTCCCAACACTCTCACACACACACACACACACACACACACACACACACACACTGTACCCCATCCAACTCCACACCCTCACACACACACTGTACCCCATCCAACTCACCACCCTCACACACACACACTACCCCATTCAACTCCCAACACTCTCACACACACACATTGCACCCCATCCAACTCCCAACCTCTCACACACACACTGTACCCCATCCACCTCCTCACCCTCACACAAACACTGTACACCATCCAACACCCCTTACTCTCACACACACTGTTCCCCAACCAACTCCCCACCCAGACACACACTGTACCCCATCCAATTCCCCACCCTCACATACACACATTGTACTTCTTCCAACTCCGCACCCTCTCACACACACTGTACCCCATCAACTTCCCTACCCTATCACACACTCTGTACCTGATTCAAATCCCTACCCTCTCACACACACGGTGTACCCCAACCAACACCCCACCCTCTCACACACTGTACCCAAACCAACTCCTCACCCGCACACACACTGTACCCCATCCAACTACTCACCCTCATACACACACTGTACCCATCGAGCTCCCCACACTCTCATAGACTCAGTGACCCAACCAACTGCCCTTCTTCACAAACATACTGTACCCCATTCAACTACCCATACTCACACACACACACTGTACCCCATTCAACTCCTCACACTCTCACACACACACATTGTACCCCATCCAACTCCCCAACCTCTGAAAGGCACTGTACCCCAACCAATGCCCCACCCTCTCACACACACTGTACCCCTAACAACTCCACACCCTCACATACACACAGTTCCCCATCCAACTCTCCACTCTCACACAAACATTGTACCCCATCTAACTCTCCACCCTCTCACACACACTGTACCCCTAACAACTCCACACCTCTCACACACACACTGTAGCCCATCTAACACCCCACCCTCTCACACACACTGTAGCCCATCTAACACCCCACCCTCTCACACACACTGTACCAAAGCAACTCCCCACCCTCTCACACATACTGTACCCCATCCAACACCGCACGCTCAAACAAACAGAGTACTCCATCCAACTCCACTCCTTCTCACACACACTGTATACCAACCACCTCCCAACCCACACACACACTGTACCACATCGAACTCCCCACCCTTTCACACACACTGTACCCCATCCAACTCCACACCCTCACACACAACTTGTGCCCCATCCAACTCCCCACCCTCTCACATACACACTGTACCCCTTCGAACTCCCCACCCTCTCACCACCCTGTACCCCATCCAACTCCACAACCTCAGACAAACACTGTACCCCATCCAGCATCCCACACTCTCACACACACTGTACCCCAACCAACTCCCCACCCAGACACAAACTGTACCCCATCCAATTCCCCACCCTCACAAACACACACTGTAACTCTTCCAACTCCGCACCTTCTCACACACACTGTACCCCATCAACTTCCCCACCCTATCAAACACTCTGTACCCGATTAAAATCCCTACCCTCTCACATACACACTGTACCCCATCCAACTCCCCACACTCTCTCACAAACTGTACCCCATCCAGCTCCCCTCCGTCTCATACACACTGTACCCCAACCAACGCCCCACCCTTTCACACACACTGTTACCAATCGTACTCCAAGCCCTCTCACACACACTGTACCCCACCCAACTCCTCACCCTCATACACACACTGCACCCCATCGAGCTCCCCACACTCTCAGGCACAGTGTACCCCATACAACTCACAACCTCACACAAACTGTACCCCATCCAGCTCCCCACACTCTCATAGACTCTGTGCCCAACCAACTGCCCTACTTCACAAACACACTGTACCCCATTCAACTCCCCACCCTTTCACACACACTCACTGTACCCCATCCAACTCCCCACCCTCACACACAAACACTGTACCCCATCCAAATTCCCACCCTCACACACAAACACTGTACCCCATCCAACTCCCCACTAACATATACACACTCTGTACCCCATCCAACTCCCCACCCTCACACACTCACTGTACACAAACCAACTCTCCACCCTCTCAAACGCACACTGTACCCCATCCAATTCCCCACCCTCTCAAACACACACGGTACCCCATCCAACTACCCACCCTCTCACAGACACACTGTACCCCTAACAACTCCAGACCCTCACATACATACTGTTCCCCATCCAACTCCCCACCCTCATACAAACATTGTACCCCATCCAACTCCCCACCCTCTCACACAAACACTGTACCCCATCGAACTCCCCACACTCTCAGCACCCTGTACCCCATCCAACTCCACAACCTCAGACAAACACTGTACCCCATCAAGCACCCCACACTCTCACACACACTGTACCCAAACCAACTCATCACCCTCTCAAAGATACTGTACCCCATCCAACTACCCACACCCTCACAAACACACCAAACACCATCCATCACCCCACCCTCTCACACACACTGTACCCAAAGCAACTCCCCACCCTCTCACACACACACACTGTACCCCTAACAACTCCACACCCTCTCACACACACACACTGTACCCCATCCAACTCCCCACCCGCTCACATACACACTGTACCCCATCGAATTTCCCACCCTCTCACCAATCTGTAACCCATCTAACTCCACAACCTCACACAAACACTGTACCCTATCCAGCATCCCACACTCTCAAACATACTATACCCCAACCAACTCCCCACCCAGACACAAACTGTACCCCATCCAATTCCCCACCCTCACAAACGCACACTGTAACTCTTCCAACTCCGCACCCTCTCACACACACTGTACCCCATCAACTTCCCCACCCTATCAAACAGTCTGTACCCGATTCAAATCCCTACCCTCTCACACACACACTGTACCCCATCCAACTCCTCACACTATCTCACAAACTGTACCCCATCCAGCTCCCCTCCCTCTCATACACACTGTACCCCAACCAACGCCGCACCCTCTCACACACACTGTAACCCATCCAACTCCTCACCCTCTAACACACACTGTACCCCATCCAACTCCTCACCCTCATACACACACTGTACCCCATCGAGCTCCCCACACTCTCATGCACTGTGTACCCCATACAACTCAAAACCTCACACAAACTGTACCCCATCCAGCTCCCCACACTCTCATAGACTCTGTGCCCAACCAACTGCCCTACTTCACAAACACACTGTACCCCATTCAACTCCCCACCCTTTCACACACACACACTGTACCCCATTCAACTCCCCACCATTTCACACACACACACTGTACCCCATCCAACTCCCCAAACACTCACACACACTGTACCCCATCCAACTCCCCACCCTCACACACACACTGTACCCCATCCAACTCCCCACCCTCTCACACACACTGTACCCCATCCAACTCCCCACCCTCACACACACACTGTACCCCATGCAACTCCGCACCCTCTCACACACACTGTACCCCATCCAACTCCACACCCTCTCACACACACTGTACCTCATCCAACTCCCCACCATCGCACACACACTGTACACAAACCAACTCCCCACCCTCTCAAACACACTGTAACCCATCCAATTCCCCACCCTCTCAAACATACACTGATCCCCATCCAACTCCCCACCCTCTCACACAAACATTGTACCCCATCAAACTCCCCACCCTCTCACATACACACTGTACCCCATCGAACTCCCCACCCTCTCACCACCCCGTACCCCATCCAACTCCACAACCTCAGACAAACACTGTACCCCATCCATCATCCCACACTCTCACACACACTGTACCCCATCCAATTCCCCACCCTCACAAACACACACTGTAACTCTTCCAACTCCGCACCCTCTCACACACACTGTACCCCACCAACTTCCCCACCCTATCAAACAGTCTGTACCCGATTCAAATCCCTACCCTCTCACACACACACTGTATCCCATCCAACTCCCCACACTCTCTCACAAACTGTACCCCATCCAGCTCCCCTCCCTCTCATACACACTGTACCCCAACTAACGCCCCACCCATTGACACACACACTGTACCCCATCCAACTCCAAGCCCTCTCACACACACTGTACCCCATCCAACTCCTCACCCTCATACAAACACTGTACCCCATCGAGCTCCCCACACTCTCATGCACACTGTACCCAATTCAATTCCCCACCCTCTCACAAACACACTGTGCCCCATCCAACTCCCTACACTCTCACACACACACTGTGCCCCATCCAACTCCCCACACTCTCACACACACACTGTGCCCCATCCAACTCCCCACCCTCACACAAACATTGTACCCCATCTAACTCCCCACCCTCTCACACACACACTGTACCCCATTCACCTCCCCACCCTCTCACACACACACTGTGCCCCATCCAACTCCCCACCCTCACACAAACATTGTACCCCATCTAATGCCCCACCCTCTCTCACACACACTGTACCCCAACCAACTCCATACCCTCTCACAAACACTGTAGCCCATCCAACTCCCCACCCTCTCACATTAACGCTGTACCCCATCTAACGCCCCACCCTCTCACACACACTGTACCAAAGCAACTCCCCACCCTCTCACACATACTGTAGAACATCCAACACCCCACCCTCTCACACACACTGTACCCCATCCAATTCCCCACCCTCTCAAACACACACTGTACCCCATCCAATTCCCCACCCACACACACACTGTACCACATTCAACATCGCACCCTCAAAGATATACAGTACCCCAACAAGCTCCCCACCTTCTCACACACACTGTATACCAACCAGCTCCCAACCCACACACACACTGTACCGCATCCAACTCCCCACCCCCTCACACACACTGTATACCAACCACCTCCCAACCCACACACACACTGTACCTCGTCCAACTCCCCACCCTCACACACACCTTGTACCCCATCCAACTACCACCCTCTCACCACACTGTACCCCATCCAACTCCTCAACCTCACACAAACACTGCACCCCATCAAGCACCCCACACTCTCACACACACTGTACCCAAACCAACTCACCAGCCTCTCAAAGATACTGTACCCCATCCAACTACCCACACCCTCACAAACACACCAAACCCCATCCATCACCCAATCCTCTCACACACACTGTACCCAAAGCAACTCCCCACCCTCTCACACACACACACACTGTACCCCTAACAACTCCACACACTCACATACATACTGTTCCCCATCCAACTCCCCACCCTCTCACACACACACACTGTACCCCAACCAACTCCCCACCCAGACACAAACTGTACCCCATCCAATTCCCCACCCTCACAAACACACACTGTACCTCTTCCAACTCCGCACCCTCTCACACACACTGTACCCCATCAACTTCCCCACCCTATCAAACAGTCTGTACCCGATTCAAATCCCTACCCTCTCACACACACACTGTACCCCATCCAACTCCTCACACTCTCTCATAAACTGTACCCCATCCAGCTCCCCTCCCTCTCATACACACTGTCCCCAACCAACGCCCCACCCTTTCACACACACTGTACCCCATCCAACTCCCCACCCTCACACAAACTGTACACCATCCAACTCCTCACCTTCATACACACACTGTACCCAATCGAGCTCCCCACACTCTCATGCACTGTGTACCCCATACAACTCACAACCTCACACACACTGTACCCCATCCAGCTCCCCACATTCTCATAGACACTGTGGCCAACCAACTGCCCTACTTCACAAACACACTGTACCCCATTCAACTCCCCACCCTTTCACACACACTGTACCCCATCCAACTCCCCACCCTCACACACACACTGTACACAAACCAACTCCCCACCCTCTCCAACACACTGTACCCCATCCAATTCCCCACCCTCTCAAACACACACTGTACCCCATCCAATTCCCCACCCTCTCAAACACACACTGTACCCCATCCAATTCCCCACCCTCTCAAACACACACTGTACCCCATCCAACTGCCCAGCCTCACAAACACACTGTAGCCCATCCAACTCCCCACCCTCTCACAGTAACACTGTACCCCATCTAACTCCCCACCCTCTCACACACACTGTAGACCATCCAACACCCCACCCTCTCACACACACTGTACCACATCCAACATCACGCCCTCAAACAAACACAGTACCCCATCCAACTCCCCACCTTCTCACACACACTGTACACCAACCACCTCCCAACCCACACACACACTGTACCACATCCAACTCCACACCCTCACACACACCTTGTACCCCATCCAACTCCCCACCCTGTCACACACTGTACCCCATCCAACTCCACAACCTCACACAAACACTGCACCCCATCCAGCACCCCACACTCTCACACACACTGTACCCAAACCAACTCACCACACTCTCAAAGATACTGTACCCCATTCAACTCCCCACACCCTCACAAACACACCATACCCCATCCATCACCCCACCCTCTCACACACACTGTACCCAAAGCAACTCCTGACCCTCTCACACACACACACTGTACACCTAACAAATCCACACCCTCATATACATACTGTTCCCCATCCAACTCCCCACCCTCTCACACACACTGTACCCCATGCAACTCCCCACCCTCTCACACACACTGTACCCCATCCAACTCCACACCCCCTCACACACACTGTACCTCATCCAACTCTCCACCATCACACACACACTGTACACAAACCAACTCCCCACCCTCTCAAACACACTGTACCCCATCCAATTCCCCACCCTCTCAACCACACACTGATCCCCATCCAACTCCCCACCCTCTCACACAAACATTGTACCCCATCCAACTCCCCACCCTCTCACATAGACACTGTACCCCATCGAACTCCCCATCCTCTCACCACCCTGTACCCCATCCAACTCCACAACCTCAGACAAACACTGTACCCCATCCATCATCCCACACTCTCACACACACTGTACCCCATCCAATTCCCCACCCTCACAAACACACACTGTAACTCTTCCAACTCCGCACCCTCTCACATTCACTGTACTCCATCAACTTCCCCACCCTATCAAACAGTCTGTACCCGATTCAAATCCCTACCCTCTCACACACACACTGTACCCCATCCAACTCCCCACACTCTCTCACAAACTGTACCCCATCCAGCTCCCCTCCCTCTCATACACACTGTACCCCAACTAACGCCCCACCCATTGACACACACACTGTACCCCATCCAACTCCAAGCCCTCTCACAAACACTGTAGCCCATCCAACTCCCCACCCTCTCACATTAACGCTGTACCCCATCTAACACCCCACCCTCTCACACACACTGTACCAAAGCAACTCCCCACCCTCTCACACATACTGTAGAACATCCAACACCCCACCCTCTCACACACACTGTACCCCAGCCAAAACTGCACCCTCAAACAAACACAGTACCCCATCCAACTCCCCTCCTTCTCACACACACTGTACACCAACCACTTCCCAAACCACATACACACTGTACCACATCCAACTCCCCACCCTCACACAAACACTGTACCCCATCCAAATCCACACACTGAACCACAACCAATGCCCCACCCATTCACACTCACTGTACCTCATCCTACTCCAAGCCCTCTCACACACACTGTACCCCATCCAACTACTCACCCTCATACACAAACTGTACCCCATCGAGCTCCCCACTCTCTCAGGCACTGTGTATCCCTTACAACTCACAACCTCACACACACTGTACCCCATCCAGCTCCCCACACTCTCATAGACTCTGTGCCCAACCAACTGCCCTACTTCACAAACACACTGTACCCCATCCAACTCCCCACCCTCACACACAAACTGTACCCCATTCAACTCCCCACCCTCTCAAACACACTGTACCCCATCCAATTCCCCACCCTCTCAAACACACACTGTACCCCATCCAATTCCCCACCCCCTCGCACACACTGTAGACCATCTAACACCCCACCCTCTCACACACACTGTACCACATACAACATCGCACCCTCAAACAAACACAGTACCCCAACAAGCTCCCCACCTTCTCACACACACTGTATACCAACCAGCTCCCAACCCACACACACACTGTACCGCATCCAACTCCCCACCCTCTCACACACACTGTATATCAACCACCTCCCAACCCACACACACACTGTACCACATCCAATTCCCCACCCTCACACACACCTTGTACCCCATCCAACTCCCCACCCTCTCACCACACTGTACCCCATCCAACTCCTCAACCTCACACAAACACTGCACCCCATCAAGCACCCCACACTCTCACACACACTGTACCCAAACCAACTCACCACCCTCTCAAAGATACTGTACCCCATCCAACTATCCACACCCTCACAAACACACCAAACCCCATCCATCATCCCATCCTCTCACACACACTGTACCCAAAGCAACTCCCCACCCTCTCATACACACACACACTGTACCCCTAACAACTCCACACACTCACATACATACTGTTCCCCATCCAACTCCCCACCCTCTCACACACACACACTGTACCCCAACCAACTCCCCACCCAGACACAAACTATACCCCATCCAATTCCCCACCCTCACAAACACACACTGTACCTCTTCCAACTCCGCACCCTCTCACACACACTGTACCCCTTCAACTTCCCCACCCTATCAGTCTGTACCCGATTCAAATCCCTACCCTCTCACACACACACTGTACCCCATCCAACTCCTCACACTCTCTCATAAACTGTAACCCATCCAGCTCCCCTCCCTCTCATACACACTGTCCCCAACCAACGCCCCACCCTTTCACACACACTGTACCCCATCCAACTCCCCACCTTCTCACACACACTGTACACCAACCACCTCCCAACCCACACACACACTGTACCACATCCAACTCCACACCCTCACACACACCTTGTACCCCATCCAACTCCCCACCCTGTCACACACTGTACCCCATCCAACTCCACAACCTCACACAAACACTGCACCCCATCCAGCACCCCACACTCTCACACACACTGTACCCAAACCAACTCACCACACTCTCAAAGATACTGTACCCCATTCAACTCCCCACACCCTCACAAACACACCATACCCCATCCATCACCCCACCCTCTCACACACACTGTACCCAAAGCAACTCCTGACCCTCTCACACACACACACTGTACACCTAACAAATCCACACCCTCATATACATACTGTTCCCCATCCAACTCCCCACCCTCTCACACACACTGTACCCCATGCAACTCCCCACCCTCTCACACACACTGTACCCCATCCAACTCCACACCCCCTCACACACACTGTACCTCATCCAACTCTCCACCATCACACACACACTGTACACAAACCAACTCCCCACCCTCTCAAACACACTGTACCCCATCCAATTCCCCACCCTCTCAACCACACACTGATCCCCATCCAACTCCCCACCCTCTCACACAAACATTGTACCCCATCCAACTCCCCACCCTCTCACATAGACACTGTACCCCATCGAACTCCCCATCCTCTCACCACCCTGTACCCCATCCAACTCCACAACCTCAGACAAACACTGTACCCCATCCATCATCCCACACTCTCACACACACTGTACCCCATCCAATTCCCCACCCTCACAAACACACACTGTAACTCTTCCAACTCCGCACCCTCTCACATTCACTGTACTCCATCAACTTCCCCACCCTATCAAACAGTCTGTACCCGATTCAAATCCCTACCCTCTCACACACACACTGTACCCCATCCAACTCCCCACACTCTCTCACAAACTGTACCCCATCCAGCTCCCCTCCCTCTCATACACACTGTACCCCAACTAACGCCCCACCCATTGACACACACACTGTACCCCATCCAACTCCAAGCCCTCTCACAAACACTGTAGCCCATCCAACTCCCCACCCTCTCACATTAACGCTGTACCCCATCTAACACCCCACCCTCTCACACACACTGTACCAAAGCAACTCCCCACCCTCTCACACATACTGTAGAACATCCAACACCCCACCCTCTCACACACACTGTACCCCAGCCAAAACTGCACCCTCAAACAAACACAGTACCCCATCCAACTCCCCTCCTTCTCACACACACTGTACACCAACCACTTCCCAAACCACATACACACTGTACCACATCCAACTCCCCACCCTCACACAAACACTGTACCCCATCCAAATCCACACACTGAACCACAACCAATGCCCCACCCATTCACACTCACTGTACCTCATCCTACTCCAAGCCCTCTCACACACACTGTACCCCATCCAACTACTCACCCTCATACACAAACTGTACCCCATCGAGCTCCCCACTCTCTCAGGCACTGTGTATCCCTTACAACTCACAACCTCACACACACTGTACCCCATCCAGCTCCCCACACTCTCATAGACTCTGTGCCCAACCAACTGCCCTACTTCACAAACACACTGTACCCCATCCAACTCCCCACCCTCACACACAAACTGTACCCCATTCAACTCCCCACCCTCTCAAACACACTGTACCCCATCCAATTCCCCACCCTCTCAAACACACACTGTACCCCATCCAATTCCCCACCCCCTCGCACACACTGTAGACCATCTAACACCCCACCCTCTCACACACACTGTACCACATACAACATCGCACCCTCAAACAAACACAGTACCCCAACAAGCTCCCCACCTTCTCACACACACTGTATACCAACCAGCTCCCAACCCACACACACACTGTACCGCATCCAACTCCCCACCCTCTCACACACACTGTATATCAACCACCTCCCAACCCACACACACACTGTACCACATCCAATTCCCCACCCTCACACACACCTTGTACCCCATCCAACTCCCCACCCTCTCACCACACTGTACCCCATCCAACTCCTCAACCTCACACAAACACTGCACCCCATCAAGCACCCCACACTCTCACACACACTGTACCCAAACCAACTCACCACCCTCTCAAAGATACTGTACCCCATCCAACTATCCACACCCTCACAAACACACCAAACCCCATCCATCATCCCATCCTCTCACACACACTGTACCCAAAGCAACTCCCCACCCTCTCATACACACACACACTGTACCCCTAACAACTCCACACACTCACATACATACTGTTCCCCATCCAACTCCCCACCCTCTCACACACACACACTGTACCCCAACCAACTCCCCACCCAGACACAAACTATACCCCATCCAATTCCCCACCCTCACAAACACACACTGTACCTCTTCCAACTCCGCACCCTCTCACACACACTGTACCCCTTCAACTTCCCCACCCTATCAGTCTGTACCCGATTCAAATCCCTACCCTCTCACACACACACTGTACCCCATCCAACTCCTCACACTCTCTCATAAACTGTAACCCATCCAGCTCCCCTCCCTCTCATACACACTGTCCCCAACCAACGCCCCACCCTTTCACACACACTGTACCCCATCCAACTCCCCACCCTCTCACACACACTGTACACCATCCAACTCCTCACCTTCATACACACACTGTACCCCATCGAGCTCCCCACACTCTCATGCACTGTGTACCCCATACAACTCACAACCTCACACAAACTGTACCCCATCCAGCTCCCCACACTCTCATAGACACTGTGGCCAACCAACTGCCCTACTTCACAAACACACTGTACCCCATTCAACTCCCCACCCTTTCACACACACACACACTGTACCCCATCCAACTCCCCACCCTTTCACACACACACACTGTACCCCATTCAACTCCCCACACTCTCACACACAAACATTGTACCCCATCCAACTCTCCACCCTCACACACACACACACTGTACCCCATCCAACTCCCCACCCTCACACACACACTGTACACAAACCAACTCCCCACCCTCTCAAACACACTGTACCCCATCCAATTCCCCACCCTCTCAAACACACACTGTACCCCATCCAATTCCCCACCCTCTCAAACACACACTGTACCCCATCCAATTCCCCACCCTCTCAAACACACACTGTACCCCATCCAACTGCCCAGCCTCACAAACACACTGTAGCCCATCCAACTCCCCACCCTCTCACACACACTGTACCAAAGCAACTCCCCACCCTCTCACACACACTGTAGACCATCCAACACCCCACCCTCTCACACACACTGTACCACATCCAACATCACGCACTCAAACAAACACAGTACCCCATCCAACTCCCCACCTTCTCACACACACTGTACACCAACCACCTCCCAACCCACACACACACTGTACCACATCCAACTCCACACCCTCACACACACCTTGTACCCCATCCAACACCCCACCCTCTCACACACTGTACCCCATCCAACTCCACAACCTCACACAAACACTGCACCCCATCCAGCACCCCACACTCTCACACACACTGTACCCAAACCAACTCACCACACTCTCAAAGATACCGTACCCCATTCAACTCCCCACACCCTCACAAACACACCATACCCCATCCATCACCCCACCCTCTCACACACACTGTACCCAAAGCAACTCCTGACCCTCTCACACACACACACTGTACACCTAACAAATGCACACCCTCACATACATACTGTTCCCCATCCAAATCCCCACCCTCACACACGCACTGTACCCCAACCAACTCCCCACCCTCTCACACACACTGTACCTCATCCAACTCTCCACCATCACACACACACTGTACACAAACCAACTCCCCACCCTCTCAAACACACTGTACCCCATCCAATTCCCCACCCTCTCAAACACACACTGATCCCCATCCAACTCCCCACCCTCTCACACAAACATTGTACCCCATCCAACTCCCCACCCTCTCACATACACACTGTACCCCATCGAACTCCCCACCCTCTCACCACCCTGTACCCCATCCAACTCCACAACCTCAGACTAACACTGTACCCCATCCATCATCCCACACTCTCACACATACTGTACCCCATCCAATTCCCCACCCTCTCACATTAACGCTGTACCCCATCTAACACCCCACCCTCTCACACACACTGTACCAAAGCAACTCCCCACCCTCTCACACATACTGTAGAACATCCAACACCACACCCTCTCACACACACTGTACACCAACCACTTCCCAACCCACATACACACTGTACCACATCCAACTCCCCACCCTCACACAAACACTGTACCCCATCCAAATCCACACACTGAACCACAACCAATGCCCCACCCATTCACACTCACTGTACCTCATCCTACTCCAAGCCCTCTCACACACACTGTACCCCATCCAACTACTCACCCTCATACACAAACTGTACCCCATCGAGCTCCCCACTCTCTCAGGCACTGTGTATCCCTTACAACTCACAACCTCACACACACTGTACCCCATCCAGCTCCCCACACTCTCATACACTCTGTGCCCAACCAACTGCCCTACTTCACAAACACACTGTACCCCATTCAACTCCCCACCCTTTCACACACACACGCTGTACCCCATCCAACTCCCCACCCTCACACACAAACTGTACCCCATCCAATTCCCCACCCTCTCAAACACACACTGTACCCCATCCAATTCCCCACCCCCTCACACACACTGTAGACCATCTAACACCCCACCCTCTCACATACACTGTACCACATTCAACATCGCACCCTCAAACAAACACAGTACCCCAACAAGCTCCCCACCTTCTCACACACACTGTATACCAATCAGCTCCCAACCCACACACACACTGTACCGCATCCAACTCCCCACCCTCTCACACACACTGTATACCAACCACCTCCCAACCCACACACACACTGTACCACATCCTACTCCCCACCCTCACACACACCTTGTACCCCATCCAACTCCCCACCCTCTCACCACACTGTACCCCATCCAACTCCTCAACCTCACACAAACACTGCACCCCATCAAGCACCCCACACTCTCACACACACTGTACCCAAACCAACTCACCACCCTCTCAAAGATACTGTACCCCATCCAACTACCCACACCCTCACAAACACACCAAACCCCATCCATCACCCAATCCTCGCACACACACTGTACCCAAAGCAACTCCCCACCCTCTCACACACACACACACTGTACCCCTAACAACTCCACACACTCACATACATACTGTTTCCCATCCAACTCCCCACCCTCTCACACACACACACTGTACCCCAACCAACTCCCCACCCAGACACAAACTATACCCCATCCAATTCCCCACCCTCACAAACACACACTGTACCTCTTCCACTGTACCCCAGCCAAATCCCCACACACATACACACACTATACCCCATCTATCTCCCCATTCTCACACACACACTGTATCCCATCCAACTCCCCACCCTCTCACACAAACACTGTACCCCAACAAACTCCTCACCCACACACACTGTGCCCCATCCAACTCCACACCCACACACACTGTACCCCTTCCAACTCCCCACACTCTCTCACACACACTGTACCCCATCCAACTCCCCACCCTCTCACACACACACTGTGCCCCATCCAACTCCACACCCACATACACACACTGTGCCCCATCCAACTCCCCACCCTCACACACACACTGAACCTCATCCAACTTCCCACCCTCTCACACACACTGTAGACCATCCAACGCCCCACCCTCTCACACACACTGTACCACATCCAACATTGCGCCCTCAAACAAACACAGTACCCCAACCAGCTCCCCACCTTCTCACACACACTGTATACCAGCCAGCTCCCAACCCACACACACACTGTACCGCATCCAACTCCCCACCCTCTCACACACACTGTATACCAACCACCTCCCAACCCACACACACACTGTACCACATCCAACTCCCCACCCTCACACATACCTTGTACCCCATCCAACTCCCCACCCTCTCACACAGACACTGTACCCCATCCAACTCCCCACCCTCTCACCACACTGTAGCCCATCCAACTCCACAACTTCACAGAAACACTGCACCCCATCAAGCACTCCACACTCTCACACACACCGTACCCAAACCAACTCACCACCCGCTCAAAGATACTGTACCCCATCCAACTACCCACACCCTCACAAACACACCAAACCCCATCCAACACCCCATCCTCTCACACACACTGTACCCGAAGCAACTCCCCACCCTCTCACACACACACACACTGTACCCCTAACTCCACACCCTCACATACATACTGTTCCCCATCCAACTCCACACCCTCTCACACACACACTGTACCCCATCCAACACCCCACCCGCTCACATACACACTGTACCCCATCGAATTTCCCACCCTCTCACCAATCTGTACCCCATCTAACTCCACAACCCCACACAAACACTGTACACCATCCAGCATCCCACACTCTCAAACACACTGTACCCCAACCAACTCCCCACCCAGACACAAACTGTACCCCATCCAATTCCCCACCCTCACAAACACACACTGCACCTCTTCCAACTCCGCACCCTCTCACATACACTGTACCCCATCAACTTCACCACCCTATCAAACAGTCTGTACCCGATTCAAATCCCTACCCTCTCACACACACGCTGTACCCCATCCAACTCCTCACACTCTCTCACAAACTGTACCCCATCCAGCTCCCCTCCCTCTCATACACACTGTACCCCAACCACCGCCCCACCCTTTCACACACACTGTACCCCATGCAACTCCCCACTCTCTCACACACACTGTACCCCATCCAACTCCTCACCCTCATACACACACTGTACCCCATCGAGCTCCCCACACTCTCATGCACTGTGTACCCCATACAACTCACAACCTCACACAAACTGTAACCCATCCAGATCCCCACACTCTCATAGACTCTGTGCCCAACCAACTGCCCTACTTCACAAACACACTGTACCCCATTCAACTCCCCACCCTTTCACGCACACACACACTGTACCCCATTCAACTCCCCACCCTTTAACACACACACACTGTACCCCATTCAACTCCACACACTCTCACACACAAACATTGTACCCCATCCAACTCCCCACCCTCACACACACACACGGTGTACCCATCCAACTCCCCATCCTCACACACACACACGGTGTACCCATCCAACTCCCCATCCTCACACACACACTGTACACAAACCAACTCCCCACCCTCTCAAACACACTGTACCCCATCCAATTCCCCACCCTCTCAAACACACACTGTACCCCATCCAATTCCCCACCCTCTCAAACACATACTGTACCCCATCTAATTCCCCACCCTAACAAACACACTGCAGCCCATCCAACTGCCCACCCTCACAAACACACTGTAGCCCATCCAACTCCCCACCCTCTCACACACACTGTACCAAAGCAACTCCCCTCACTATCACACACACTGTAGACCATCCAACACCCCACCCTCTCACACACACTGTACCACATCCAACATCGCGCCCTCAAACAAACACAGTACCAAATCCAACTCCCCACCTTCTCACACACACTGTACACCAACCACCTCCCAACCCACACACACACTGTACCACATCCAACTCCACACCCTCACAAACACCTTGTACCCCATCCAACTCCCCACCCTGTCACACACTGTACCCCATCCAACTCCACAACCTCACACAAACACTGCACCCCATCCAGCACCCCACACTCTCACACACACTGTACCCAAACCAACTCACCACACTCTCAAAGATACTGTACCCCATTCAACTCCCCACACCCTCACAAACACACCATATCCCATCCATCACCCCACCCTCTCACACACACTGTACCCAAAGCAACTCCCCACCCTCTCACACACACACACTGTACCCCTAACAAATCCACACCCTCACATACATACTGTTCCCCATCCAACTCCCCACCCTCACACAAACATTGTACCCCATCCAACTCCCCACCCTCACACAAACATTGTACCCCATCTAACTCCCCACCCTCTCACACACACTTTACCCCAACCAACTCCCCACCCTCACACACTCTGTACCCCATCCAACTCCACACCCTCACAAACACACTGTACCCCATCTAACTGCCCACCCTCACACACACTTTGTACCCCATCCAACACCCCACACTCTCACACACACACTTTACCCCATCCAACTCCAATCACTCACACACATCACAATGTACCCATTCCAAGACCCCACCCTCTCACACACTGGACCCCATCAAACTCCCCACCATTTCACACACACTGTACCCCAACCAACTCCACACCCTCTCACACACTCACTGTACCACATCCAACTCCCCACCCTCTCACACACACACTGTACCTCATCCAACTCACCAGCCTCTAACACACACTGTACCCCATCCAATTCCCCAACCTCTCACACACACACACTGTACCCCATCCAACTCCCCACAATCGCACACACATTGTACCCCATCCAACTCCCCACAATCTCACACACACTGTACCCCATCCAACTCCCCACCCTCTCACACACACATTGTACCCCATCCAACTCCCCACCCTCTCACACACACATTGTAGACCATCCGAAACCCCACCCTCTCACACACACTGTACCCCATCCAACTCCCCACCCTCACACACACACTGAACCTCATCCAACTCCCCACCCTCTCACACACACTGTACCCCATCCAACTCCCCACACTCTCACACACACTGTACCCCATCCAATTCCCCACCCTCTCATACACACTGAACCCCCTCCAACTCCCCACCCTCTCACACACAATGTACCCCATCCAACACCCCACCCTCTCACACACACAATTTACCCCATCCAACTCCCCACCCTCACACACACACTGAACCCCATTCAACTCACCACCCTCTCACACACAATGTACCCCATCCAACTCCCCATCCTCTCACACACACAATTTACCCCATCCAACTCTCCACACTCACACATACTGTACCCCACCAGCTCCCCAAAATCTCACACACACATTGTAACCCATCCAACTCCCCACCCTCTCACACACACACTGTACCCCAGCCAAATCCCCACACACATACACACACTATACCCCATCTATCTCCCCATTCTCACACACACACTGTATCCCATCCAACTCCCCACCCTCTCACACAAACACTGTACCCCAACAAACTCCTCACCCACACACACTGTGCCCCATCCAACTCCACACCCACACACACTGTACCCCTTCCAACTCCCCACACTCTCTCACACACACTGTACCCCATCCAACTCCCCACCCTCTCACACACACACTGTGCCCCATCCAACTCCACACCCACATACACACACTGTGCCCCATCCAACTCCCCACCCTCACACACACACTGAACCTCATCCAACTTCCCACCCTCTCACACACACTGTAGACCATCCAACGCCCCACCCTCTCACACACACTGTACCACATCCAACATTGCGCCCTCAAACAAACACAGTACCCCAACCAGCTCCCCACCTTCTCACACACACTGTATACCAGCCAGCTCCCAACCCACACACACACTGTACCGCATCCAACTCCCCACCCTCTCACACACACTGTATACAAACCACCTCCCAACCCACACACACACTGTACCCCATCCAACACCCCACCCACACACACACACTGTCCCCATCCAACACCCCACCCACACACACACACACTGTCCCCATCCAACACCCCACCCACACACACACACAAACTGTAAACCATCCAACATCCCACCAACACACACACACACACACTAAACCCAATCCAACTCACCACCCTCTCACACACACTGGACCCCATCCAATTCCCCACCCTCTCACACACACTGGACCCCATCCAATTCCCCACCCTCTCACACACACTGTAACCCATCAACACCTATCACACACTCTGTACCCGATTCAAATCCCTACCCTCTCACACACACACTGTACCCCATCCAACTCCCCACCCTCTCACACAAACTGTATCCCATCCAGCTCCCCTCCCTATCACACACACTGGACCCCATCCAATTCCCCACCCTCTCACACACACTGTACCCAATCCAACTCACCACCCTCTCACACACATTGTACCCAATCCAACTCACCACCCTCTCACACACACTGGACCCCATCCAATTCCCCACCCTCTCACACACACTGGACCCCATCCAATTCCCCACACTCTCACACACACTGTAACCCATCAACACCTATCACACACTCTGTACCCGATTCAAATCCCTACCCTCTCACACACACACTGTACCCCATCCAACTCCCCACCCTCTCACACAAACTGTATCCCATCCAGCTCCCCTCCCTATCACACACACTGTACCCAATCCAAGTCACCACCCTCTCACACACACTGGACCCCATCCAACTCCCCACCCTCTCACACACACTGTACCCCATCCAGCTCCCCTCCCTCTCACACACACTGTACCCCATCCAACTCCTCACCCACACAGACACACTGTACCCCATCCAACTCCTCACCCTCATACACAAACTGTACCCCAGCCAGCTCCCCACACTCTCATAGACTCTGTGCCGCAACCAACTGCCCTACTTCACAAACATACTGTACCACATTCAACTCCCCACACTCTCACACACACACTGTACCCCATTCAACTTCCCAAACTCTCACACACACACTGTACCCCATCCAACTCCACACCCTCACACACACACTGTACCCCATCCAACTCCCCACCCACTCACACAGACACTGTACCCCATCGAACTCCCCACCCTCTCACCACACTGTACCCCATCCAACTCCCCACCCAGACACACACTGTACCCCATCAACTTTCCCACCCTATCACAAACTCTGTACCCGATTCAAATCCCTACCCTCTCTCACACACACTGTACCCCATCCAACTCCGCACCCTCTCTCACAAACTGTACCCCATCGAGCTCCCCACACTCTCATGCACAGTGTACCCCATACAACTCACAACCTCATACAAACTGTACCCCATCCAGCTCCACACACTCTCATAGACTCTGTGCCCAACCAACTGCCCTACTTCACAAACACACTGTACCCCATTCAACTCCCCACCCTTTCACACACACACTGTACCCCATTCAACTCCCCACCTTTTCACACACACACTGTACCCCATTCAACTCCCCACCCTTTCGCACACACACTGTACCCCATTCAACTCCCCACCTTTTCACACACACACTGTACCCCATTCAACTCCCCACCCTTTCACACACACACACTGTACCCCATTCAACTCCCCACCCTCTCACACACACACTGTACCCCATTCAACTCCCCACACTCTCACACATACACATCGCACCCCATCCAACTCCCCACCCTCACACAAACACACACGGTACCCCATTCAACTCCCCACACTCTCACACACACACACAGTGTACCCCATCCAAACCCCCACCCTCACACACACACACTGTACCCCATCCAACTCCCCACCCTCACACACACACACACACACACTGTACCCCATCCAATTCCCCACCCTCACACACACACTGTGCCACATCCAACATCGCGCCCTCAAACAAACACAGTACCCCATCCAATTCCCCACCTCACACACACTGTATACCAACCACCTCCCAACCCACACACACACTGTACCCCATCCAACTCCCCACCCTCTCACACACACACTGTACACCATCCAACTCCCCACCCTCTCACACACACACAGTACCGCATCCAACTCCCCACACTCTCACAAACACACTGTACCCCATGCAACACCCCACCCTCTCACACACACTGTAACCCAACAAACTCCTCACCCACACACACACTGTACCCCATCCAACTACACTCCCTCACACATGCTCTGTACTCCATCCAAATCCCCACCCTCTCACACACACTGTACCCCATCCAACTCCCCACCCTCACACACACTATAATCCAACCAACTCCACATCATCACACACACACACACACACACACACACTGTACACCATCCAACTCCCCACCGTCTCACAGACACAATGTGCCCCATCCAACTCCCCACCCACACACACACACTGTACCCCATCCAACTCCCCACCCACACACACACACTGTACCCCAACCAACACCCCACACTCTAACACACACACTGTACCCCATCCAACTACACACCCTCTCACAAACACTGTACCCCAACCAACTCCCCACCCTCACAAACACATACTGTACCCCATACAACTCCCCACCCTCTCACACAAACACTGTAGACCATCCAACACCCCACCCCCTCAAACATACTGTCCACCATCCAACCCCGCAACCTCAAACAAACACTGTACCCCATCCAAATCCCACCCTCACACACAAACTGTAACCCATCCCGCTCCCCACTCGCTCATAGACTCTATTCCCCATCTAAATCCCCTCCCTCTCACACACACTGGACCCCATCCAACTCCCCACCCATTCACACACACACACACACTGTACCCCAACCAACTCCCCACCCACACACACACACACACACTGTACCCCATCCAACTCCCCACCCTCACACACACACACTGTACCCCAACCAACTCCCCACCCACACACACACACTGTACCCCATCCAACTCCCCACCCTCACACACACACACTGTACCACAACCAACTCCCCACCCTCACAAACACACACTGTACCCCATTCAACTCCCCACCCTCTCACACAAACACTGTACACCATCCAACACCCCACCCTATCACACACACTGTACCCCATCCAACCCTGCACCCTCAAACAAACACTGTACCCCATCCAACTCCCCACCCTCACACACACACACACACACACACACACACGGTACCCCATTCAACTCCCCACACACTCACACACACACACACTGTACCCCATCCAACTCCCCACGCTCACACAAACACTGTACCCCATCCAACACCCCATACTCTCACACACACTGTTCCCCATCCAAATCCCCACCCTCACGAACACAAACTGTACCTCTTCCAACTCCGCACCCTCTCACATACACTGTACCCCATCAACTTCCCCACCCTATCACACACACACACACTGTACCCCATTCAACTCCCAACACTCTCACACACACACACACTGTACCCCATCCAACTCCACACCCTCACACACACACTGTACCCCATCCAACTCACCACCCTCACACACACACACTACCCCATTCAACTCCCAACACTCTCACACACACACATTGCACCCCATCCAACTCCCAACCTCTCACACAAACACTGTACCCCATCCACCTCCTCACCCTCACACAAACACTGTACACCATCCAACACCCCTTACTCTCACACACACTGTTCCCCAACCAACTCCCCACCCAGACACACACTGTACCCCATCCAATTCCCCACCCTCACATACACACATTGTACTTCTTCCAACTCCGCACCCTCTCACACACACTGTACCCCATCAACTTCCCTACCCTATCACACACTCTGTACCTGATTCAAATCCCTACCCTCTCACACACACGGTGTACCCCAACCAACACCCCACCCTCTCACACACTATACCCAAACCAACTCCTCACCCGCACACACACTGTACCCCATCCAACTACTCACCCTCATACACACACTGTACCCATCGAGCTCCCCACACTCTCATAGACTCAGTGACCCAACCAACTGCCCTTCTTCACAAACATACTGTACCCCATTCAACTACCCATACTCACACACACACACTGTACCCCATTCAACTCCTCACACTCTCACACACACACATTGTACCCCATCCAACTCCCCAACCTCTGAAAGGCACTGTACCCCAACCAATGCCCCACCCTCTCACACACACTGTACCCCTAACAACTCCACACCCTCACATACATACAGTTCCCCATCCAACTCCCCACTCTCACACAAACATTGTACCCCATCTAACTCCCCACCCTCTCACACACACTGTACCCCTAACAACTCCACACCTCTCACACACACACTGTAGCCCATCTAACAACCCACCCTCTCACACACACTGTAGCCCATCTAACACCCCACCCTCTCACACACACTGTACCAAAGCAACTCCCCACCCTCTCACACATACTGTACCCCAACCAACACCGCACGCTCAAACAAACAGAGTACTCCATCCAACTCCACTCCTTCTCACACACACTGTATACCAACCACCTCCCAACCCACACACACACTGTACCACATCGAACTCCCCACCCTCTCACACACACTGTACCCCATCCAACTCCACACCCTCACACACAACTTGTGCCCCATCCAACTCCCCACCCTCTCACATACACACTGTACCCCATCGAACTCCCCATCCTCTCACCACCCTGTACCCCATCCAACTCCACAACCTCAGACAAACACTGTACCCCATCCAGCATCCCACACTCTCACACACACTGTACCCCAACCAACTCCCCACCCAGACACACACTGTACCCCATCCAATTCCCCACCCTCACAAACACACACTGTAACTCTTCCAACTCCGCACCCTCTCACACACACTGTACCCCATCAACTTCCCCACCCTATCAAACACTCTGTACCCGATTAAAATCCCTACCCTCTCACATACACACTGTACCCCATCCAACTCCCAACACTCTCTCACAAACTGTACCCCATCCAGCTCCCCTCCGTCTCATACACACTGTACCCCAACCAACGCCCCACCCTTTCACACACACTGTACCCCATCCTACTCCAAGCCCTCTCACACACACTGTACCCCACCCAACTCCTCACCCTCATACACACACTGCACCCCATCGAGCTCCCCACACTCTCAGGCACAGTGTACCCCATACAACTCACAACCTCACACAAACTGTACCCCATCCAACTCCCCACCCTTTCACACACACACACACTGTACCCCATCCAACTCCCCACCCTCACACACAAACACTGTACCCCATCCAAATCCCCACCCTCACACACAAACACTGTACCCCATCCAACTCCCCACTAACATATACACACTCTGTACCCCATCCAACTCCCCACCCTCACACACTCACTGTACACAAACCAACTCCAGACCCTCACATACATACTGTTCCCCATCCAACTCCCCACCCTCATACAAACATTGTACCCCATCCAACTCCCCACCCTCTCACATACGCACTGTACCCCATCGAACTCCCCACACTCTCAGCACCCTGTACCCCATCCAACTCCACAACCTCAGACAAACACTGTACCCCATCAAGCACCCCACACTCTCACACACACTGTACCCAAACCAACTCATCACCCTCTCAAAGATACTGTACCCCATCCAACTACCCACACCCTCACAAACACACCAAACCCCATCCATCACCCCACCCTCTCACACACACTGTACCCAAAGCAACTCCCCACCCTCTCACACACACACACTGTACCCCTAACAACTCCACACCCTCTCACACACACACACTGTACCCCATCCAACTCCCCACCCGCTCACATACACACTGTACCCCATCGAATTTCCCACCGTCTCACCAATCTGTAACCCATCTAACTCCACAACCTCACACAAACACTGTACCCTATCCAGCATCCCACACTCTCAAACATACTATACCCCAACCAACTCCCCACCCAGACACAAACTGTACCCCATCCAATTCCCCACCCTCACAAACACACACTGTACCTCTCCAACTCCGCACCCTCTCACACACACTGTACCCCATCAACTTCCCCACCCTATCAAACAGTCTGTACCCGATTCAAATCCCTACCCTCTCACACACACACTGTACCCTATCCAACTCCTCACACTCTCTCACAAACTGTACCCCATCCAGCTCCCCTCCCTCTCATACACACTGTACCCCAACCAACGCCGCACCCTCTCACACACGCTGTACCCCATCCAACTCCTCACCCTCTCACACACACTGTACCCCATCCAACTCCTCACCCTCATACACACACTGTACCCCATCGAGCTCCCCACATTCTCATGCACTGTGTACCCCATACAACTCAAAACCTCACACAAACTGTACCCCATCCAGCTCCCCACACTCTCATAGACTCTGTGCCCAACCAACTGCCCTACTTCACAAACACACTGTACCCCATTCAACTCCCCACCCTTTCACACACACACACTGTACCCCATTCAACTCCCCACCCTTTCACACACACACTGTACCCCATCCAACTCCCCACACACTCACACACACTGTACCCCATCCAACTCCCCATCCTCACACACACACTGTACCCCATCCAACTCCCCACCCTCTCACACACACTGTACCCCATCCAACTCCCCACCCTCACACACACACTGTACCCCATGCAACTCCCCACCCTCTCACACACACTGTACCCCATCCAACTCCACACCCTCTCACACACACTGTACCTCATCCAACTCCCCACCATCGCACACACACTGTACACAAACCAACTCCCCACCCTCTCAAACACACTGTACCCCATCCAATTCCCCACCCTCTCAAACATACACTGATCCCCATCCAACTCCCCACCCTCTCACACAAACATTGTACCCCATCAAACTCCCCACCCTCTCACATACACACTGTACCCCATCGAACTCCCCACCCTCTCACCACCCCGTACCCCATCCAACTCCACAACCTCAGACAAACACTGTACCCCATCCATCATCCCACACTCTCACACACACTGTACCCCATCCAATTCCCCACCCTCACAAACACACACTGTAACTCTTCCAACTCCGCACCCTTTCACACACACTGTACCCCATCAACTTCCCCACCCTATCAAACAGTCTGTGCCCGATTCAAATCCCTACCCTCTCACACACACACTGTATCCCATCCAACTCCCCACACTCTCTCACAAACTGTACCCCATCCAGCTCCCCTCCCTCTCATACACACTGTACCCCAACTAACGCCCCACCCATTGACACACACACTGTACCCCATCCAACTCCAAGCCCTCTCACACACACTGTACCCCATCCAACTCCTCACCCTCATACAAACACTGTACCCATCGAGCTCCCCACACTCTCATGCACACTGTACCCAATTCAATTCCCCACCCTCTCACAAACACACTGTGCCCCATCCAACTCCCCACACTCTCACACACACACTGTGCCCCATCCAACTCCCCACCCTCACACAAACATTGTACCCCATCTAACTCCCCACCATCTCACACACACACACTGTACCCCATTCACCTCCCCACCCTCTCACACACACACTGTGCCCCATCCAACTCCCCACCCTCACACAAACATTGTACCCCATCTAATGCCCCACCCTCTCTCACACACACTGTACCCCAACCAACTCCATACCCTCACACTATCTGTACCCCATCCAACTCCCCACTCTCTCACAAACACTATAGCCCATCCAACTCCTCACCCTCTCACACTAACGCTGTACCCCATCTAACGCCCCACCCTCTCACACACACTGTACCAAAGCAACTCCCCACCCTCTCACACATACTGTAGAACATCCAACACCCCACCCTCTCACACACACTGTACCCCAGCCAAAACAGCACCCTCAAACAAACACAGTACCCCATCCAATTCCCCTCCTTCTCACACACACTGTACACCAACCACTACCCAACCCACATACACACTGTACCACTTCCAACTCCCCACCCTCACACACACACTGTACCCCATCCAAATCCACACACTGAACCACAACCAATGCCCCACCCTTTCACACTCACTGTACCTCATCCTACTCCAAGCCCTCTCACACACACTGTACACCATCCAACTCCTCATCCTCATACACAAACTGTGCCCCATCGAGCTCCCCACTCTCTCAGGCACTGTGTACCACATACAACTCGCAACCTCACACACACTGTACCCCATCCAGCTCCCCACACTCTCATAGAATCTGTGCCCAACCAACTGCCCTACTTCACAAACACACTGTACCCCATTCAACTCCCCACCCTTTCACACACACACGCTGTACCCCATCCAACTCCCCACCCTCACATACAAACTGTACCCCATTCAACTCCCCACCCTCTCAAACACACTGTACCCCATCCAATTCCCCACCCTCTCAAACACACACTGTACCCCATCCAATTCCCCATTCCCTCGCACACACTGTAGACCATCCAACACCCCACCCTCTCACACACACTGTACCACATTCAACATCGCACCCTCAAACATACACAGTACCCCAACAAGCTCCCCACCTTCTCACACACACTGTATACCAACCAGCTCCCAACCCACACACACACTGTACCGCATCCAACTCCCCACCCTCTCACACACACTGTATACCAACCACCTCCCAACCCACACACACAATGAACCACATCCAACTCCCCACCCTCACACACACCTTGTACCCCATCCAACTCCCCACCCTCTCACCACACTGTACCCCATCCAACTCCTCAACCTCACACAAACACTGCACCCCATCAAGCACCCCACACTCTCACACACACACTGTACCCAAACCAACTCACCACCCTCTCAAAGATACTGTACCCCATCCAACTACCCACACCCTCACAAACACACCATACCCCATCCATCACCCAATCCTCTCACACACACTGTACCCAAAGCAACTCCCCACCCTCTCACACACACACACACTGTACCCCTAACAACTCCACACACTCACATACATACTGTTCCCCATCCAACTCCCCACCCTCTCACACACACACACTGTACCCCAACCAACTCCCCACCCAGACACAAACTATACCCCATCCAATTCCCCACCCTCACAAACACACACTGTACCTCTTCCAACTCCACACCCTCTCACAAACACTGTACCCCATCAACTTCCCCACCCTATCAGTCTGTACCCGATTCAAATCCCTACCCTCTCACACACACACTGTACCCCATCCAACTCCTCACACTCTCTCATAAACTGTAACCCATCCAGCTCCCCTCCCTCTCATACACACTGTCCCCAACCAACGCCCCACCCTTTCACACACACTGTACCCCATCCAACTCCCCACCCTCTCACACACACTGTACACCATCCAACTCCTCACCTTCATACACACACTGTACCCCATCGAGCTCCCCACACTCTCATGCACTGTGTACCCCTTACAACTCACAACCTCACACAAACTGTACCCCATCCAGCTCCCCACACTCTCATAGACACTGTGGCCAACCAACTGCCCTACTTCACAAACACACTGTACCCCATTCAACTCCCCACCCTTTCACACACACACACACTGTACCCCATCCAACTCCCCACCCTTTCACACACACACACTGTACCCCATTCAACTCCCCACACTCTCACATACAAACATTGTACCGCATCCAACTCCCCACCCTCACACACACACACGGTGTACCCCATCCAACTCCCCACCCTCACACAAACACTGTACACAAACCAACTCCCCACCCTCTCAAACACACTGTACCCCATCCAATTCCCCACCCTCTCAAACACACACTGTACCCCATCCAATTCCCCACCCTCTCAAACACACACTGCACCCCATCCAACTGCCCAGCCTCACAAACACACTGTAGCCCATCCAACTCCCCACCCTCTCACAATAACACTGTACCCCATCTAACTCCCCACCCTCTCACACACACTGTACCAAAGCAACTCCCCACCCTCTCACACACACTGTAGACCATCCAACACCCCACCCTCTCACACACACTGTACCACATCCAACTCCTCACCCTCTCACAAACACTGTAACCCATCCAACTCCCCACCCTCTCACACACACACTGTACCCCATCCAACTCCCCACCATCACGCTGTCACACTTTGTACCCGATCCAACTCCCCACCCTCTCGCACACACACTCTACCCCATCCAACTCCCCGCCATCTCACACACACTGTGCCCCATCCAACTCCACACCCTCATAAACACACTGTACCCCATCTAACTCCCCACCCTCACACACACTTTGTACCCCATCCAACACCCCACACTCATACACACACACTTTACCCCATCCAACTCCATTCACTCACACACATCACAATGTACCCATTCCAAGACCCCACCCTCTCACACACTGGACCCCATCAAACTCCCCACCATTTCACACACACTGTACCCCAACCAACTCCACACCCTCTCACACACTCACTGTACCACATCCAACTCCCCACCCTCTCACACACACACTGTACCTCATCCAACTCCCCATTCTCTCACACACACACTCTACCCCATCCAACTCCCCACCCTCTCACATCACACACTTTAGACCATCAAACTCCTCAGCCTCTCACACACACTGTACCCCATCCAACTCCCCACAATCGCACACACATTGTACCCCATCCAAATCCCCACAATCTCACACACACTGTACCCCATCCAACACCCCACCCTCTCACACACACATTGTACCCCATCCAACTCCCCACCCTCTCACACACACACTGTAGACCATCCGAAACCCCACCCTCTCACACACACTGTACCCCATCCAACTCCCCACCCTCACACACACACTGAACCTCATCCAACTCCCCACCCTCTCACACACACTGTACCCCATCCAACTCCCCACCCTCTCACACACACTGTACCCTATCCAATTCCCCACCCTCTCATACACACTGAACCCCCTCCAACTCCCCACCCTCTCACACACAATGTACCCCATCCAACACCCCACCCTCTCACACACACAATTTACCCCATCCAACTCCCCACCCTCACACACACACTGAACCCCATTCAACTCACCACCCTCTCACACACAATGTACCCCATCCAACTCCCCATCCTCTCACACACACAATTTACCCCATCCAACTCTCCACACTCACACATACTGTACCCCACCAGCTCCCCAAAATCTCACACACACATTGTAACCCATCCAACTCCCCACCCTCTCACACACACACTGTACCCCAGCCAAATCCCCACACACATACACACACTATACCCCATCTATCTCCCCATTCTCACACACACACTGTATCCCATCCAACTCCCCACCCTCTCACACAAACACTGTACCCCAACAAACTCCTCACCCACACACACTGTGCCCCATCCAACTCCACACCCACACACACTGTACCCCTTCCAACTCCCCACACTCTCTCACACACACTGTACCCCATCCAACTCCCCACCCTCTCACACACACACTGTGCCCCATCCAACTCCACACCCACATACACACACTGTGCCCCATCCAACTCCCCACCCTCACACACACACTGAACCTCATCCAACTTCCCACCCTCTCACACACACTGTAGACCATCCAACGCCCCACTCTCTCACACACACTGTACCACATCCAACATTGCGCCCTCAAACAAACACAGTACCCCAACCAGCTCCCCACCTTCTCACACACACTGTATACCAGCCAGTTCCCAACCCACACACACACTGTACCGCATCCAACTCCCCACCCTCTCACACACACTGTATACCAACCACCTCCCAACCCACACACATACTGTACCACATCCAACTCCCCACCCTCACACATACCTTGTACCCCATCCAACTCCCCACCCTCTCACACAGACACTGTACCCCATCCAACTCCCCACCCTCTCACCACACTGTAGCCCATCCAACTCCACAACTTCACAGAAACACTGCACCCCATCAAGCACTCCACACTCTCACACACACCGTACCCAAACCAACTCACCACCCGCTCAAAGATACTGTACCCCATCCAACTACCCACACCCTCACAAACACACCAAACCCCATCCAACACCCCATCCTCTCACACACACTGTACCCGAAGCAACTCCCCACCCTCTCACACACACACACACTGTACCCCTAACTCCACACCCTCACATACATACTGTTCCCCATCCAACTCCACACCCTCTCACACACACACTGTACCCCATCCAACACCCCACCCGCTCACATACACACTGTACCCCATCGAATTTCCCACCCTCTCACCAATCTGTACCCCATCTAACTCCACAACCCCACACAAACACTGTACACCATCCAGCATCCCACAATCTCAAACACACTGTACCCCAACCAACTCCCCACCCAGACACAAACTGTATCCCATCCAATTCCCCACCCTCACAAACACACACTGCACCTCTTCCAACTCCGCACCCTCTCACATACACTGTACCCCATCAACTTCACCACCCTATCAAACAGTCTGTACCCGATTCAAATCCCTACCCTCTCACACACACGCTGTACCCCATCCAACTCCTCACACTCTCTCACAAACTGTACCCCATCCAGCTCCCCTCCCTCTCATACACACTGTACCCCAACCACCGCCCCACCCTTTCACACACACTGTACCCCATGCAACTCCCCACTCTCTCACACACACTGTACCCCATCCAACTCCTCACCCTCATACACACACTGTACCCCATCGAGCTCCCCACACTCTCATGCACTGTGTACCCCATACAACTCACAACCTCACACAAACTGTAACCCATCCAGATCCCCACACTCTCATAGACTCTGTGCCCAACCAACTGCCCTACTTCACAAACACACTGTACCCCATTCAACTCCCCACCCTTTCACGCACACACACACTGTACCCCATTCAACTCCCCACCCTTTCACACACACACACTGTACCCCATTCAACTCCACACACTCTCACACACAAACATTGTACCCCATCCAACTCCCCACCCTCACACACACACACACGGTGTACCCATCCAACTCCTCATCCTCACACACACACACGGTGTACCCATCCAACTCCCCATCCTCACACACACACTGTACACAAACCAACTCCCCACCCTCTCAAACACACTGTACCCCATCCAATTCCCCACCCTCTCAAACACACACTGTACCCCATCCAATTCCCCACCCTCTCAAACACATACTGTACCCCATCTAAGTCCCCACCCTAACAAACACACTGCAGCCCATCCAACTGCCCACCCTCACAAACACACTGTAGCCCATCCAACTCCCCACCCTCTCACACACACTGTACCAAAGCAACTCCCCTCACTATCACACACACTGTAGACCATCCAACACCCCACCCTCTCACACACACTGTACCACATCCAACATCGCGCCCTCAATCAAACACAGTACCCCATCCAACTCCCCACCTTCTCACACACACTGTACACCAACCACCTCCCAACCCACACACACACTGTACCACATCCAACTCCACACCCTCACAAACACCTTGTACCCCATCCAACTCCCCACCCTGTCACACACTGTACCCCATCCAACTCCACAACCTCACACAAACACTGCACCCCATCCAGCACCCCACACTCTCACACACACTGTACCCAAACCAACTCACCACACTCTCAAAGATACTGTACCCCATTCAACTCCCCACACCCTCACAAACACACCATATCCCATCCATCACCCCACCCTCTCACACACACTGTACCCAAAGCAACTCCCCACCCTCTCACACACACACACTGTACCCCTAACAAATCCACACCCTCACATACATACTGTTCCCCATCCAACTCCCCACCCTCACACAAACATTGTACCCCATCCAACTCCCCACACTCACACAAACATTGTACCCCATCTAACTCCCCACCCTCTCACACACACTTTACCCCAACCAACTCCCCACCCTCACACACTCTGTACCCCATCCAACTCCACACCCTCACAAACACACTGTACCCCATCTAACTGCCCACCCCTCACACACACTTTGTACCCCATCCAACACCCCACACTCTCACACACACACTTTACCCCATCCAACTCCAATCACTCACACACATCATAATGTACCCATTCCAAGACCCCACCCTCTCACACACTGGACCCCATCAAACTCCCCACCATTTCACACACACTGTACCCCAACCAACTCCACACCCTCTCACACACTCACTGTACCACATCCAACTCCCCACCCTCTCACACACACACTGTACCTCATCCAACTCCCCAGCCTCTAACACACACTGTACCCCATCCAATTCCCCAACCTCTCACACACACACACTGTACCCCATCCAACTCCCCACAATCGCACACACATTGTACCCCATCCAACTCCCCACAATCTCACACACACTGTACCCCATCCAACTCCCCACCCTCTCACACACACATTGTACCCCATCCAACTCCCCACCCTCTCACACACACACTGTAGACCATCCGAAACCCCACCCTCTCACACACACTGTACCCCATCCAACTCCCCACCCTCACACACACACTGAACCTCATCCAACTCCCCACCCTCTCACACACACATTGTACCCCATCCAACTCCCCACCCTCTCACACACACACTGTAGACCATCCGAAACCCCACCCTCTCACACACACTGTACCCCATCCAACTCCCCACCCTCACACACACACTGAACCTCATCCAACTCCCCACCCTCTCACACACACTGTACCCCATCCAACTCCACACCCTCTCACACACACTGTACCCCATCCAATTCCCCACCCTCTCATACACACTGAACCCCTTCCAACTCCCCACCCTCTCACACACCATGTACCCCATCCAACACCCCACCCTCTCACACACACAATTTACCCCATCCAACTCCCCACCCTCACACACACACTGAACCCCATTCAACTCACCACCCTCTCACACACAATGTACCCCATCCAACTCCCCACCCTCTCACACACACAATTTACCCCATCCAACTCTCCACACTCACACACACTGTACCCCACCAGCTACCCAAAATCTCACACACACATTGTACCCCATCCAACTCCCCACACACAGACACACACTGTACCCCATCTAACTCCCCATTCTCACACACACACTGTACCCCATCCAACTCCCCACCCTCTCACACACACACTGTGCCCCATCCAACTCCACACCCACATACACACACTGTGCCCATCCAACTCCACACCCACACACACACTGTGCCCCATCCAACTCCACACCCACACACACACTGTAACACATCCAACCCCACACCCTCTCTCACACATACTGTACCCCATCCAACTCCCCACCCTCTCACACACACACTGTAACACATCCAACCCCCCACCCTCTCTCCCACACACTGTACCCCATCCAACTCCCCACCCTCACACACACACTGGACCCCATCCAATTCCCCACCCTCTCACACAATCACTGTACCCCATCCAACTCCCCACCCTCTCTCACACACACTGTACCCCATACAATCCCCACCCTCTCACACACACTATAATCCAACCACACCATCACACACACACACACAAACTGTAAACCATCCAAATCCCCACCCTCTCACAGACACGCTGTGCCCCATCCAACGACCCACCCACACACACACTGTACCCCATCCATTTCCCCACACTCTAACACACAGTGTACCCCATTGAATTCCCCACCCTCACACACACACTGTACCCCATCTAACATCCCACCCTCTCACACACACTATAATCCAACCAACTCCACACCATCACACACACACTGTAAACCATCCATCTCCCCACCCTCTCACACACACACTGTACCCCATCCAACTCCCCACCCTCTCACACACACTGTACCCCATCCAACTCCCCACCCACACACACACACACTGATCCCCATCCAACTCCCCACCCTGTCTCGAACACACTGTACCCCATCCAACTCCCCAACCTCTCACACACACACTGTACCCCATCCAACTCCCCACCCTCTCTCACACACACTGTACGCCATACAAATCCCCACCCTCTCACACACACTATAATCCAACCAACTCCACACCATCACACACACACACACTGTAAACCATCCAACTCCCGACCCTCTCATAGACCCTGTACACCATCCAACACCTCACCATCCCACACACAGTACCCCATTCAACACCCCACCCTCTCACACACACACAATGTATCCCATCCAACTCCCCGCCCTCACACACACACATTGTATCCCATCAAACAGCCCACCCTCTCACACACTCTGTACCCAAACCAAATCCCCACCCTCACACACACACACACACACTGTACCCAATCCAACTTCCCACCCTCACACACACATCCAAATCACACCCTCATACACACACTGCACCCCATCGAGCTCCCCACACTCTCAGGCACAGTGTACCCCATACAACTCAAAACCTCACACAAACTGTACCCCATCCAGCTCCCCACACTCTCATAGACTCTGTGACCAACCAAATGCCCTACTTCACAAACACACTGTACCCCATTCAACTCCCCACCCTTTCACACACACACACACTGTACCCCATTCAACTCCCCACCCTCACACACACACTGTACCCCATCCAACTCCCCAACCTCACACACAAACACTGTACCCTATTCAACTCCCCACTCACATATACACACACTGTACCCCATCCAACTCCCCACCCTCACACACAAACACTGTACCCCATCCAACTCCCCACCCTCTCACACACTGTACACAAACCAATTCCCCACCCTATCAAACACACTGTACCCCATCCAACTCCCCACCCTCTCACAGACACACTGTACCCCTAACAACTCCCCACCCTCTCAAACACACACTGTACCCCATCCAATTCCCCACCCTATCAAACACACTGTACCCCATCCAATTCCCCACCCTCTCAAACACACACTGTACCCCATCCAATTCCCCACCCTCTCAAACACACACTGTTCCCCATCCAATTCCCCACCCTCTCAAACACACACTGTACCCCATCCAACTCCCCACCCTCTCACAGACACACTGTACCCCTAACAACTCCCCACCCTCTCACACACACACACTGTTCCCCATCCAACTCCCCACCCTCTCACACACACTGTACACAAACCAACTCCCCACCCTCTCAAACACACTGTACCCCATCCAATTCCCCACCCTCTCAAACACACACTGTACCCCATCCAACTCCCCACCCTCTCACAGACACACTGTACCCCTAACAACTCCACACCCTCACATACATACTGTTCCCCATCCAACTCCCCACCCTCACACAAACATTGTACCCCATCCAACTCGCCACCCTCACACAAACATTGTACCCCATCCAACTCCCCACCCTCTCACATACACACTGTACCCCATCGAACTCCCCACACTCTCACACACACTGTACCCAAACCAACTCACCACCCTCTCAAAGATACTGTACCCCATCCAACTACCCACACCCTCACAAACACACCAAACCCCATCCATCACCCCACCCTCTCACACACACTGTACCCAAAGCAACTACCCACCCTCTCACACACACACACTGTACCCCTAACAACTCCACACACTCACATACATACTGTTCCCCATCCAAGTCCCCACCCTCTCACACACACACACTGTACCCCATCCAACTCCCCAGCGCTCACATACACACTGTACCTCATCGAATTTCCCACCATCTCACCACCCTGTACCCCATCTAACTCCACAACCTCACACAAACACTGTACCCCATCTAGCATCCCACACTCTCAAACACACTGTACCCCAACCAACTCCCCACCTAGACACAAACTGTACACCATCCAATTCCCCAACCTCACAAACACACACTGTACCCCATCCAACTCCTCACCCTCATACACACACTGTACCCCATCGAGCTCCCCACACTCTCATGCACTGCGTACCCCATACAACTCACAACCTCACACAAACTGTACCCCATCCAGCTCCCCACACTCTCATAGACTCTGTGCCCAACCAACTGCCCTACTTCACAAACACACTGTACCCCATTCAACTCCCCACCATTTCACACACACACACACTGTACCCCATTCAACTCCCCACCCTTTCACACACACACTGTACCCCATTCAACTCCCCACACTCTCACACACAAACATTGTACCCCATCCAACTCCCCACCCTCACACACACACACACGCTGAAATGCATTGTACCCCATCCAACTCCCCACCCTCACACACACACTGTACACAAACCAACTCCCCACCCTCTCAAACACACTGTACCCCATCCAATTCCCCACCCTCTCAAAGACACACTGTACAACATCCAATTCCCCACCCTCTCAAACACACACTGTACCCCATCCAATTCCCCACCCTCTCAAACACACACTGTAGCCCATCCAACTCCCACCCTCACAAACACACTAGCCCATCCAACTCCCCACCCTCTCACACTAACACTGTACCCCATCTAACTCCCCACCCTCTCACACACACTGTACCAAAGCAACTCCCCACACTCTCACACACACTGTAGACCATCCAACACCCCACCCTCTCACACACACTGTACCACATCCAACATCACGCCCTCAAACAAACACAGTACCCCATCCAACTCCCCACCTTCTCACACACACTGTACACCAACCACCTCCCAACCCACACACACACTGTACCACATCCAACTCCACACCCTCACACACACCTTGTACCCCATCCAACTCCCCACCCTCTCACACACTGTACCCCATCCAACTCCACAACCTCACACCAACACTGCACCCCATCCAGCACCCCACACTCTCACACACACTGTTCCCAAACCAACTCACCACCCTCTCAAAGATACTGTACCCCATTCAACTCCCCACACCCTCACAAACACACCATACCCCATCCATCACCCCACCCTCTCACACACACTGTACCCAAAGCAACTCCTGACCCTCTCACACACACATACTGTACCCCTAACAAATCCACACCCTCACATACATACTGTTCCCCATCCAACTCCCCACCCTCTCACACACACACTGTACCCCTAACAACTCCACACACTTTACCCCAACCAACTCCCCTCCCTCATACACTCTGTACCCCATCCAACTCCTCACCCTCTCACAAACACTGTACCCCATCCAACTCCCCACCCTCTCACACACACACTGTACCCCATCCAACTCCCCACCGTCTCACACACACACTGTATCCCATACAACTCCCCACCTCACAAACACACTGTACCCCATCCAACTCCCCAACCTCTCACAAACTCTGTACCCCAACAAAATACCCACCCTCACAAACACACTGTACCCCATCTAACTCCGCACCCTCACAGACACTTTGTACCCCATCCAACTCCCCACCCTCTCGCACACACACTCTACCCCATCCAACTCCCCGCCATCTCACACACACTGTACCCCATCCAACTCGACACCCTCACCAACACACTGTACCCCATCTAACTCCCCACCCTCACACACACTTTGTACCCCATCCAACACCCCACACTCACACACACACACTTTACCCCATCCAACTCCAATCACTCACACACATCACAATGTTCCCCTTCCAAGACCCCACCCTCTCACACACTGGACCCCATCAAACTCCTCACCATTTCACACACACTGTACCCCAACGAACTCCACAACCTCTCACACACTCACTGTACCACATCCAACTCCCCAACCTCTCAAACACACACTGTACCCCATCCAACTCCCCACCCTCTCACACACACACTGTAGACCATCAAACTCCCCAGCCTCCCACTCACACTGTACCCCATCCAACTCCCCACAATCTCACACACACTGTACCGCATCCAACTCCCCACCCTCACACACACACACTGTAGACCATCCAACTCCCCACACTCTCACACACACTGTACCCCATCCAACTCCCCACCCTCACACACACACTGAACCTCATCCAACTCCCCACCCTCTCACACACACTGTACCCCATCCAACTCCACACCCTCTCACACACACTGTACCCCATCCAATTCCCCACCCTCTCATACACACTGAACCCCCTCCAACTCCCCACCCTCTCACACACCATGTACCCCATCCAACACCCGACCCTCTCACACACATAATTTACCCCATCCAACTCCCCACCCTCACACACACACTGAACCCCCTCCAACTCCCCACCCTCTCACACACAATGTACCCCATCCAACTCCCCACCCTCTCACACATACAATTTACCCCATCCAACTCTCCACACTCACACACACTGTACCCCACCAGCTCCCCAAAATCACACACACACATTGTACCCCATCCAACTCCCCACCATTTCACACACACACTGTACCCCATCCAAATCCCCACCCTCTCACACACACACTGTTACCCAGCCAAATCCCCACACACAGACACACACTGTACCCCATCTAACTCCCCACCCTCTCACACACACACTGTATCCCATCCAACTCCCCACCCTCTCACACAAACACTGTACCCCAACAAACTCCTCACCCACACACACACTGTACCCCTTCCAACTCCCCACACTCTCTCACACACACTGTACCTCATCCAACTCCCCACCCTCTCACACACACACTGTGCCCCATCCAACTCCACACCCACACACACACTGTGCCCCATCCAACTCCACACCCAAACACACACTGTAACACATCCAACCCCGCACCCTCTCTCACACATTCTGTACCCCATCCAACTCCCCACCCTCTCGCACAAACACTGTAGACCATCAAACACACCACCCTCTCACACACACTGTACCCCATCCAATTCCCCACCCTCTCACACACACTGTACCCCATCTAACTGCCGACCCTCTCACACACACTGTACCCCATCCAACACCCCACCCTCACATACACACTGTACCCCATCCAACTCCCCACCCTCTCACACACACTGTACCCCATCCAACTCCCCACCATCTCACACGAACACTGTAGACCATCAAACACCCGACCCTCTCACACACACTGTACCCCATCCAACTCCCGACCCGCTCACACACACTGTTCCCCAACCAACACCCCACATTCTCAAACACACTGTACCCCATCCTAGACCACACCCTGTCACGCAAACACTGTACACCATCCTACTCCCCACCCTCTCATACACTGTATCCCAACCAACTCCGCACACTCTCATAAGCACTGTAGCCAAACCAACTCCCCACCCGCTCACACACAAACTGTACACCATCCAATTCCCCACCCTCTCACAAACACACACTGTACGCCAGCCAAATCCCCACACACACATACACACTGTAACCCATCTATCTCCCCATCCTCAAACACCCACTGTACCCCATCCAACTCCCCACCCGCTCACATAAACTCTGTACCCCAGCCAAATCCCCACACACTGTATCGCATCCAACTCCCCACAGTCTCACACACACTGTACCCCAACAAACTCCTCACCCACACACACACACACTGTGCCCCATCCAACTCCATACCCTCTCACACACACACTGTATCCCATCTAACTCCCCACAGTCTCACAAACACTGTAACCCAACCAACTCCCCACCCTCACAAAAACACACTGTAGTCCATCCAACACCTCACCCTCTCACACAAACACTGTACCCCATCCAACTCCCCATGCTCACACACACAGTATCCCATCCAACTCCCCACCCTCTCACACGCACTGCAACCCATCCAACTCCCGACCCGCTCACACACACACTGTACCCCATCCAACAATCCAAACTCTCAAACACACTGTACCCCATCCAAGTCCACACCCTCACACAAACCCTGTACCCCATCCAACTCCCCACCCTCGCACACACACTGTACGACATCCAGCACCCCACCCTCTCTCACATACACATTACCCCATCCAACTCCCCACCCTCTCACACACACTGTACACCAACCAACTCCCCATCCTCACACACACAAACTGAACCCCATCCAACTCCCGACCCTCTCACACACGCTGTACCCCATCCAACAATGAAAACTCTCAAACACACTGTACCACAACCAACTCCCCCCCCTCTCACACACACTGTACCCCATCCAAGTCCCCACCCTTGCACACACACTGTACCACATCCAGCACCCAACCCTCTCTCACATACACTGTACCCCATACAAATCCCGAACATCACATACACACTGTACCCATTCCAACACCCCACCCTCACGCACACACTGTACCTGATCCAACACCACACTCTCACACAAACAATGTACCCCATCCAGCTCCCCACCCTCTCATAAACTCTGTACCCCATTCAACACCCCACCCTCACACACACACACTGTACCCCATCTTGCTCCCCACCCTCTCAGACACACACTACCCAAACCGAATCCCCAGCCTCTCACACTCACACTATAACCCATCTAACTCCCCACAAACTCACACACACACTGTACCCCATCGAACTCCCCACCCTCTTACACACACACTACCCAAACCGAATCCCCAGCCTCTCACGCTCACACTATAACCCATCTAACTCCCCACAAATTCACACACACACTGTACCCCTTGAAACTCCCCATCCTCACACACAGACACTGTACCCCATGCAACTCCCCACACTCTCACACACACTGTACCCCAAACAACTCGCCACCCAGACACACACTGAACCCCATCCAATTCCCCACACTCACAAACACACACTGTACCCCATCCAACTCCCCACCCTCTCACACACACTGTACCCCATGCAACTCCCCACCCTCTCACACACACACTGTTTCCCATCCAACTCCGCACCCTCTCACACACACTGGACCCCATCGAGCTCCCCACCCTCTCACACACACTGTACCCCTTCCAACCCCTCACCCTCACACACACACTGTACCCCATTCCCCACCCTCTCACACACACTGTACCCGATCCAACTCCCCATACTCACACATAGACTGTACTCCATCCAACTCCCCACCCTCTCACACACACAGTACACCATCCAACACCCCAAACTCTCAAAGACACACTGTACCCCATCCAAATCGACACCCTCACACACACCCTGTACCCCATGCAACTCCCCATCCTCTCACATACACACTGTACCCCATCCAACACCCCACCGTATCTCACATACAATGCATCCCATACAAATCTCTACCCTCACATACACACTGTTCCCCATCCAACACCCCACCCTCCCACACACACTGTACACCATCCAACTCCCCACCCTCTCACACACACTGTATCCCATCCAACTCCCCACCCTCTCACACACATTTTACCCCATCCAACTCCCCACCCTCTCACACACACACTGTTTCCCATCCAACTCCCCACACTCTCGAGCTCACTGTACCCCATCGAACTCGGCACTCTCACACACACACTGTACCCCATCCAACTCCCCACCCTCTCACACACACTGTATCCCATCAAAACCCCACCCTCTCACACACACTGTACCCCATCCAAATCACACCGTCTCACACACACTGTACCCCAACAAACTCCCCACCGGCTCACACACACATTGTACCCCATCACAATTCCCCACCCTCTCTCACAAACTGTACCCCAACCAACTCCCCACCCTCTTACACGCACTGTACCCCACCCAACTCCACATCCTCCCACACACACTGTACTCCATCCAACTCCTCACCCTCACACACACACTGTACCACATCCAACTCCTCACTCTCATACACACACTGTACCCCATCGAGCTACCCACCCTCTCATGCACGGTGTACCCCATCCAACTGCCCACCCTCACACACATTGTACCCCATCCAGCTCCCCACAATCTCACACTCACACACACTGTACCCCATCCAACTCCCCACCCTCTGAAACGCACTGTACCCAAACCAACTCACCACCCTCTCAAAGATACTGTACCCCATCCAACTCCGCACACCCTCACAAACGCACCATATCCCATCCAACACCCCACCCACTCACACACACTGTACCCAATGCAACTCCCCACCCTCTCAGATACACACACTGTACAACATCCAACTCCCCACCCTCACACAAACATTGTACCCCATCCAACTCCCCACCCTCTCACACACACACTGTAGACCATCAAACTCCCCACCCTCTCACACACACTGTCCCCCATCCAACTCCCCACACTGTCACAGACACTATACCCCATCAAACTCCCCACCCTCTCACACACACATTGTACCCCATCCAACTCCCCACCCTCTCTCACACACACTCTAGACCATCCAACTCCCCACCCTCTCACACAAACTGTACCCCATCCAACTCCCCATACTCTCACACACACACTGTACCCCATCCAACTCCCCACCCTCACGCACACACTGTACCCCATTCAGCTCCCTCCCATCCACACACACTGTACCCCATCCAACTGCCCACCCTCACACACATGCTGCATCCCATCCAACTCCCCACCCTCACACACACACGCTAGACCCCATCCAACTCCCCACACACACACTGTACCCCATTCATCTCGCCACCCTCACACACACACTGTATCCCATCCAACTCCCCACCCTCTCACACAAACTGTACCCCATTCAAATCCCCACCCTCACATACACTTTGTATCCCATCCAACTCCCCACCCTCTCACACAAACTGTACCCCATTCAAATCCCCACCCTCAAATACACTTTGTACCCCATCCAACTCCCCACCCTCTCACACAAACTGTACCCCATTCAAATCCCCAACTTCACAAACACTTTGTACCCCATCCAACTCCCCACGCTCTCACACACTGTACCCCATACAACTCCCCACCTCGCAAACACACTGTACCCCATTCAGATCCCCACCCTCACACACACACTGTACCCCATCCAACTCCCCACCCTCTCACACACAACGTATCCCATCCAACTCCCCACCCTCACACACACACACACTGTACCCCAGCCAAATCCCCACACACACATACACACTGTAACCCATCTATCTCCCCATCCTCAAACACCCACTGTACCCCATCCAACTCCCCACCCTCTCACACACACACTGTACCCCATCCAACTCCCCACCCTCTCACATAAACACTGTACCCCAGCCAAATCCCCACACACTGTACCTCATCTAACTCCCCATGCTCACACACACACTGTATCCCATCCAACTCCCCACAATCTCACACACACTGTTCCCCAACAAACTCCTCAACCACACACACACTGTGCCCCATCCAACTCCCCACCCTCACACACCCACACTGTACCACATCCAGCACCCCACCCTCTCTCACATACACATTACCCCAGCCAACTCCCCGCCCGCTAACACACACTCCACACCAACCAACTCCACACCCACACACGCACTGTACCCCATCCAACTCCCCCCTCTCTCCACACACTGTACCTCATCCAACTCCACAACCTCACACAAACCCTGTACCCCATCCCACTCCACACACTCTTACACACACACTGTACCACATCCAGCACCCCACCCTCTCTCACATACACTGTACCCCATACAAATCCCGAACCTCACATACACACTGTACCCCAGCCAACACCCCACCCTCCCAAACACACTGTACCCCATCGAGATCCCCACCCTCTCATACACACTGTACCCGATCCAACACCGCACTCTCACACAAACAATGTACCCCATCCAGCTCCCCGCCCTCTCATACACTCTGTACCCCATTCAACACCCCACCCTCCCACACACACTGTACCCCATCAACTCCCCACCCTCTCACACACACACAAAGTACCCCATCCAAATCCCCGCCCTCTCATACACTCTGTACCCCATTCAAAACCCCACACTCACACACACACACTTTACCCCATCCAACTCCAATCACTCACAAACATCACAATGTACCCATTCCAAGACCCCACCCTCTCACACACTTAACGCCATCAAACTACCCACCATTTCACACACGCTGTTACCCAACCAACTCCCCAACCACTCACACACACTGTACGCCAACCAACACCCCACCCTCTCACACACACTGTACCCCATCCAGCTCCCCACCCTCTCACACACACACTGTACCACATTCAACTCCCCACCCTCACACACACTGTATCCCATCCAACTCCCCATCCTCACACACACTGTACCCCATTTAACTTCCCAGTCTCACATTCACACTGTACCCCATCCAACACTCCACCCTCTCACAAACAAACTCTACCCCATCCAGCTCCCCACCCTCTCACACACACACTGTACCACATTCAACTCCCGACCCTCACACACACTGTATCCCATCCAACTCCCCATCCTCACACACACTGTACCCCATCTAATTACCCACCCCCACACACACACTGTACCCCATCCAACTCCCCGCCCTCTCACTCACACTGTACCCCATCCAACTCCCCACCCTCTCACACACACTGTACCCCATCCAACTCTCCATCCTCACACACACACACTGTACCCCATCCAACTCCCCACCCTCTCACACACACTGTACCCCATCCAACTCTCCATCCTCACACACACACACTGTACCCCATCCAACTCCCCGTCCTCTCACACACACTGTACCCCATCCAACTCCCCACCCTCTCACACACACTGTACCCCATCCAATTGCCCACCCCCACACACACACTGTACCCCATCCAACTGCCCGCCCTCTCACTCACACTGTACCCCAACCAACTCCTCACCCTCTCACACACACTGTACCCCATCCAACTCCCCACCCTCACATACACACACTGTACCCAATACAACTCCCCAACCTGACATACACACACTGTTCTCCAACCAACACCCCACACTCTCAAACACACACTCTGTACCCCATCCAACTCACCACCCTCTCAAACACACTGTACCCCATCCTATACCCCACCCTCTCATACAATGTATCCCAACCAACTCCAAACACTGTCACACACACTGTACGCAAACCAACTCCACACCCACACACACATACACACTGTACCCCACCCAACTCCCCACTCTCTCTCACACACTATAATCCAACCAACTCCACACTATCACACACACACACACACAGTAAACCATCCAAATCCCCACCCTCTGACAGACACACGGTGCCCCATCCAATGCCCCACCCACACATACACACTGTAGGCCATCCAACTCCCCACCCTCACACACACACTGTACCCCATCCAACTCCCCACCCACTCACACACACTGTACACCAACCAACTGCCCACCCACACACACACTATACTGCATCCAAGCCCCCACCCTCTCACACAAACACTGCAGACCATAAAACACCCCACCCTCACACACACACTGTAACCCATCCAACTCCCCCACCCTCACACACACAGTACCCCATCCAGCAATCCAACCTCTCAAACACGCACTGTACCACAACCAACTCCACACCCACACATGCACTGTACCCCATCCAACTCCCCCCCTCTCACACACACTGTACCCCATCCAACTCCCCACCCTCACACAAACCCTGTACCCCTTCCAAATCCCCACACTCTCACACATACACTGTACCGCATCCAGCACTGTACACTGTATCCCAACCAACTCCCCGCCCTCTGATAAGCACTGTAGCCAAACCAACTCCCCACCCCCTCACACACACACTGTTACACATCCAACTCCCCAACCTCTCACACACACACACGCACTGTACCCCAACCAACTCCCTGCCCTCACACACACACACTGTACCCCAACCAACTCCCCACCCTCACACACACACTGTACCCCAACCAACCCCCCAATCCTGACACAAAAACTCTACCCCATCCAACTCCCCTCCCTCTCACACACACTGTACACCAACCAACTCCCCACCCTCACACACACACTGTACCCCATCCAACAAGCCAAACTCTCTCACACACACTGTACCCCATCCAAGTCCACACCCTCACAAAAACCCAGTACCCCATCCAACTCCCCACCCTCACACACACACACTGTACCACATCCAGCACCACACCCTCTCTCACATACACCTTACCCCATCCAACTCCCCACCCTCTCACACACACTGTACACCAACCAACTCCCCACCCACACACACACTACACCCCAGCCAACTTCCCACCATCACACACACAAACTGAACCCCATCCAACTCCCCATCCTCACACACACACACTGTACCCCATCCAACTCCCCACCCTCTCACACAAACCCTGTACTCCATCCAACTCCCCACCCTCGCACACACACACTGTACCACATCCAGCACCCCACCCTCTCTCACATACACCTTACCCCAGCCAACTCCCCAACCTCACACACACACTGTGCCCCATCCAACTCACCCCCCTCACACACACACTGGATCTCATCCAACTCCACACCCTCTCACACACACACTGTACCCCATCCAACTCCCCACCCTCACACACGCAAACTGTACCCCATCCAAATCCCCACCCTCTCACACACACACTGTACCCTGTCCAATCCCCACATCCTCACACACACTGTACCCCACCCAACTCCCCACCCTCTCACACACACACTGTACCCCATCCAAATCACCACTCTCACAAACACACTGTACCCCAACCAACTCCCCACCCTCACACACGCAAACTGTACCCCATCCAAATCCCCACCCTCTCACACACACACTGGATCCCATCCAACTCCACACCCTCGCACACACACACACTGTACCCCATTTATCTCCCCGCCCTCTCACACACAAACTGTACCCCATCCAAATCCCCACCCTCTCACACAAACTGTACACCATCCAAACCCCTACCCTCTCACACACACTGAACCTCATCGAACTCCCCACCCTCTCACACAAACCCTGTACCCCATCCAACTCCCCACCCTCGCACACACACACTGTACCACATCCAGCACCCCACCCTCTCTCACATACACCTTACCCCATCCAACTCCCCACCCTCTCACACACACTGTACACCAACCAACTCCCCACCCACACACACACTACACCCCATCCAACTCCCCATACTCACACACACACAGTACCCCATCCAACAATCCAAACGTTCAAACACACACTGTACAACAACCAACTCCACACCCACACACGCACTGTACCCCATCCAACTCCCCCCCTCTCAGACACACTGTACCCCATCCAACACCACACCCTCACACAATCCCTGTACCCCATCCAACTGCACACACTCTCACACACACACTGTACCACATCCAGCACCCCACCCTCTCTCACATACACTATACCCCATACAAATCCCGAACGTCACATACACACTGTACCCATTCCAACACCCCACCCTAACACACACACTGTACCCCATTCAATCCCCATCCTCTCACACACGCTGTACCCCATCCAACACCCCACACTCTCACACGCACACTGTACCCCAACCAACTCCACACCCTCTCACACACACACTGTACCCCATCCTACTCCCCACCCTCTGATACACACACTATACCCCATCCAACTCTACACCCTCTCACACACACTGTACCCCATCCAATCTCCATCCTCACACACACACACTGTACCCCATCCAACTCCCCGTCCTCTCACACACACTGTACCCCATCCAACTCCCCACCCTCTCACACACACACTGTACCCCATCCAACTCCCCACCCTCTCACATAAACACTGTACCCCAGCCAAATCCCCACACACTGTACCTCATCTAACTCCCCGTGCTCACACACACACTGTATCCCATCCAACTCCCCACAATCTCACACACACTGTTCCCCAACAAACTCCTCACCCACACACACACTGTGCCCCATCCAACTCCCCACCCTCACACACCCACACTGTACCACATCCAGCACCCCACCCTCTCTCACATACACATTATCCCAGCCAACTCCCCGCCCTCTAACACACACTGTACACCAACCAACTCCCCACCCACACACACACTACACCCCAGCCAACTCCCCATCATCACACGCCTAAACTGAACCCCATCCAACTCCCCATCCTCACACACACACAGTACCCCATCCAACAATCCAAACGTTCAAACACACACTGTACAACAACCAACTCCACACCCACACACGCACTGTACCCCATCCAACTCCCCCCCCTCTCCACACACTGTACCTCATCCAACTCCACAACCTCACACAAACCCTGTACCCCATCCCACTCCACTCACTCTCACACACACACTGTACCACATCCAGCACCCCACCCTCTCTCACGTACACTGTACCCCATACAAATCCCGAACCTCACATACACACTGTACCCCAGCCAACACCCCACCCTCTCAAACACACTGTACCCCATCGAGATCCCCACCCTCTCATACACACTGTATCCGATCCAACACCGCACTCTCACACAAACAATGTACCCCATCCAGCTCCCCGCCCTCTCATACACTCTGTACCCCATTCAACACCCCACCCTCCCACACACACTGTACCCCATCCAGCTCCCCACCCTCTCACTCACACACAAAGTACCCCATCCAAATCCCCGCCCTCACACACACTGTAGCCCGACCAACACCCCACACTCACACACACACACTTTATCCCATCCAACTCCAATCACTCACAAACATCACAATGTACCCATTCCAAGACCCCACCCTCTCACACGCTTAACGCCATCAAACTACCCACCATTTCACACACGCTGTTACCCAACCAACTCCCCAACCACTCACACACACTGTACGCCAACCAACACCCCACCCTCTCACACACACTGTACCCCATCCAGCTCCCCACCCTCTCACACACGCACACTGTACCCCATCCAGCTCCCCACCCTCTCACACACACACTGTACCACATTCAACTCCCCACCCTCACACACACTGTATCCCATCCAACTCCCCATCCTCACACACACTGTACCCCATTTAACTTCCCAGTTTCACATTCACACTGTACCCCATCCAACACCCCACCCTCTCACAAACAAACTGTACCCCATCCAACTCCCCACCCTCTCACACACACTGTACCCCATCCAACTCCCCACCCTCTCACACACACTGTACCCCATCTAATTGCCCACCCCCACACACACACTGTACCCCATCCAACTCCCCACCCTCTCACACACACTGTACCCCATCCAACTCCCCACCCTCTCACACACACTGTACCCCATCCAACTCTCCATCCTCACACACACACACTGTACCCCATCCAACTCCCCACCCTCTCACACACACTGTACCCCATCCAACTCTCCATCCTCACACACACACACTGTACCCCATCCAACTCCCCGTCCTCTCACACACACTGTACCCCATCCTATACCCCACCCTCTCATACAATGTATCCCAACCAACTCCAAACACTGTCACACACACTGTACGCAAACCAACTCCACACCCACACACACATACACACTGTGCCCCACCCAACTCACCACTCTCTCTCACACACTATAATCCAACCAACTCCACACTATCACACACACACACACAGTAAACCATCCAAATCCCCACCCTCTGACAGACACACGGTGCCCCATCCAATGCCCCACCCACACACACACTGTATGCCATCCAACTCCCCACCCTCACACACACACTGTACCCCATCCAACTCCCCACCCTCTCACACACACTGTAGGCCATCCAACTCCCCACCCTCACACAAACACACTACCCCATCCAACTCCCCACCCTCTCACACACACTGTACACCAACCAACTCCCCACCCACACACACACTATACCGCATCCAAGCCCCCACCCTCTCACACAAACACTGCAGACCATAAAACACCCCACCCTCACACACACTGTAACCCATCCAACTCCCCCACCCTCTCACACACACAGTACCCCATCCAGCAATCCAACCTCTCAAACACGCACTGTACCACAACCAACTCCACACCCACACACGCACTGTACCCCATCCAACTCCCGCCCTCTCACACACACTGTACCCCATCCAACTCCCCACCCTCACACAAACCCTGTACCCCTTCCAAATCCCCACACTCTCACACATACACTGTACCGCATCCAGCACTGTACACTGTATCCCAACCAACTCCCCGCCCTCTGATAAGCACTGTAGCCAAACCAACTCCCCACCCCCTCACACACACACTGTTACACATCCAACTCCCCACACTCTCACACACACACGCACTGTACCACAACCAACTACCTGCCCTCACACACACACACTGTACCCCATCCAACTCCCCACCCTCTCACACACACTGTACACCAACCAACTCCCCACCCTCACACACACACTGTACCCCATCCAACAAGCCAAACTCTCTCACACACACTGTACCCCATCCAAGTCCACACCCTCACAGAAACCCAGTACCCCATCCAACTCCCCACCCTCGCACACACACACTGTACCACATCCAGCACCACACCCTCTCTCACATACACCTTACCCCATCCAACTCCCCACCCTCTCACACACACTGTACACCAACCAACTCCCCACCCACACACACACTACACCCCAGCCAACTTCCCACCATCACACACACAAACTGAAGCCCATCCAACTCCCCATCCTCACACACACACACTGTACCCCATCCAAGTCCACACCCTCACAGAAACCCAGTACCCCATCCAACTCCCCACCCTCGCACACACACACTGTACCACATCCAGCACCCCACCCTCTCTCACATACACCTTACCCCATCCAACTCCCCACCCTCTCACACACACAGTACCCCAGCCAACTCCCCAACCTCACACACACACTGTGCCCCATCCAACTCCCCACACTCTCACACACATTATATCCTATCCAATTCCCCACCATCGCACACACCTTGTAACCGATCAAAGTCCCCAACCTCACACACACACTACCCCATCCAAATACCCACGCACAATACCCCATCCAACTCCCCACCCTCACACACACACACTGTACCCAATCCAACTCATCACTCTCACACAGACACTGTACCCTATCCAATCCCCACATCCTCACACACATTGTACCCCACCCAACTCCACACCCTCTCACACACACACTGTACCCCATCCAACACCCCACCCTCTCACACACACTGTACCCTATCCAACTCCCCACCCTCTCACACACACTGTACCCCAACCAACTCCCCACCCTCTCACACACACTGTACCCCATCCAACTCCCCACCCTCTCACACACACTGTACCCCATCCAACACCCCACCCTTTCACACACACACTGTACCCTATCCAACTCACCACACTCTTTTACACTCTGAACCCCATCCAACTCCCCACCCTCTCACACACACACTGTACCCAATCCAACTCACCACACTCTTTTACACTCTGAACCCCATCCAACTCCCCACCCTCACACACACATACACTGTCCCCTATCTAACTCACCACCCTGTCACACACACTGTACCCCATCCAAACTCCCCACCCACACACACACACAGTGTGTCCCAACCAACACCCCACCCTCTCACACATACAGTACCCCAGCCAACTCCCCAACCTCACACACACACTGTGCCCCATCCAACTCACCACCCTCACACACACACTGGATCCCATCCAACTCCACACCCTCTCACACACACACTGTACCCAAATCCAAATCCCCACCCTCTCACACACACACTGTACCCTATCCAATCCCCACATCCTCACACACACTGTACCCCACCCAACTCCCCACCCTCTCACACACACACTGTACCCCATACAAATCACCACTCTCACACACACACTGTACCCCAACCAACTCCCCACCCTCACACTCGCAAACTGTAACCCACCCAACTCCCCACCCTCTCACACACACACTGTAACCCATCCAAATCACCACTCTCACACACACACTGTACCCCAACCAACTCCCCACCCTCACACACGCAAACTGTAGCCCATCCAAATCCCCACCCTCTCACACACACACTGGATCCCATCCAACTCCACACCCTCTCACAAACAAACTGTACCCCATCCAACTCCCCAGCCTCTCACACACACTGTACCCCATCCAACTCCCCAACCTCACACACACACACTGTACCCCATTCAACTCCCCTCCCACACACACACTGTACCCCATCCAAATCACCACTCTCACACACACACTGTACCCCAACCAACTCCCCACCCTCACACACGCAAACTGTACCCCATCCAATCCCCACCCTCTCACACACACTGTACCCCATCCAATCCCCACCCTCTCACACACACACATTGTACCCCATTCAACTCCCAACCCTCTCACACACACACACTGTACCCCATCCAACTCCCCACCCTCTCACACACACACTGTACCCCATCCAACTCCCCACCCTCTCACACACACACTGTACCCGATCCAATCCCCACCCTCTCACACACACACATTGTACCCCATTCAACTCCCGACCCTCTTTCACACACACACTGTACCCCAACCAACTCCCCACCCTCACACACGCAAACTGTAGCCCATCCAAATCCCCACCCTCTCACACACAAACTGTACCCTATCCAAATCCCCACCCTCTCACACAAACTGTACACCATGCAAATCCCCACCCTCTCACACACACTGTACCCCATCCAAATCCCCACCCTCTCACACACACAAACTGTACCCAATCCAACTCCCCAGCCTCTCACACACACTGTACCCCATCCAATTCCCCAACCTCACACACACACATTGTACCCCATTCAACTCCCCTCCCACACACACACTGTACCCCATCCAAATCACCACTCTCACACACACACTGTACCCCAACCAACTCCCCACCCTCACACACGCAAACTGTACCCCATCCAATCCCCACCCTCTCACACACACTGTACCCCATCCAACTCCCCACCCTCTCACACACACACTGTACCCCATCCAATCCCCACCCTCTCACACACACACATTGTACCCCATTCAACTCCCGACTCTCTCACATACACACACTGTACCCCATCCAACTCCCCACCCTCTCACACACACACTGTACCCCATCCAACTCCCCACCCTCTCACACACACACTGTACCCCATCCAATCCCCACCCTCTCACACACACACATTGTACCCCATTCAACTCCCGACCCTCTCACACACACACACACTGTACCCCATCCAACTCCCCACCCTCTCACACACAAACTGTACCCCATCCAATTCCCACCCTCTCACACACACACACTGTACCCAATCCAACTCCCCACCCTCTCACACACACACTGTACCCCATCCAATCCCCACCCTCTCACACACACACACTGTACCCCATTCAACTCTCCACCCTCTCACACACACACTGTACCCCATCCAACTCCCCACCCTCTCACACACACACACTGTATCCCATCCAACTCCCCACCCTCTCACACACACACTGTACCCCATCCAATCCTCACCCTCTCACACACACACACTGTACCCCATTCAACTCCCCACCGTCTCACACACACAAACTGTACCCTATCCAACTCCCCACCCTCTCACACACACTGTGCCCCATCCAACTCCCCACCCTCTCACACACCTACTGTACCCCATCCAACTCCCCACCCTCTCACACACACACTGTACCCCATTCAACTCCCCTCCCACACACACACTGTACCCCATCCAATCCCCACCCTCTCACACACACACACTGTACCCCATCCAACTCCCCACCCTCACACACACATACACTGTACCCTATCCAACTCCCCAGCCTCTCACACACACGGTATCCCATCCAAATCCCCACCCACACACACAGTGTACCCCAAACAACACCCCATCCTCACAAACACACTGTACCACATCCAACTCCCCACCCTATCTTACACACTGTATCCCATTCAACTTCCCACCCTCACACACACACACACACTGTACTCTATCTAACTCCCCACCCTCTCACACACACTGTACCCCATCCAACGCCCCACCCACACACACACTGTATCCCATCCAACTTCCCACCCTTACACACACACACACACACACTGTACTCTATCTAACTCCCCACCCTCTCACACACACTGTACCGCATCCAACTCCCCACCCACATACACACTGTACCCCATCCAACTCCCCACACTCTCACACACATTATATCCCATCCAATTTCCCACCATCTCACACACCTTGTAACCGATCAAAGTCCCCAACCTCACACACACACTTTACCCCATCCAAATACCCACGCACAATACCCCATCCAACTCCCCACCCTCACACACACACACTGTACCCAATCCAACTCATCACTCTCACACAGACACTGTACCCTATCCAATCCAATCCCCACATCCTCACACACACTGTACCCCACCCAACTCCCCACCCTCTCACACACACACTGTACCCCATCCAACTCCCCACCTTCTCACACATGCATTGTACCCCATCCAGCTCCCCACCCTCTCGTACAGTCTGAACCCCATCCAACTCCACACCCTCACACACACACACACTGTACCCTATCTAACTCAAAGCACTGTCACACACACTGTACCCCAACCAACACCCCACCCTCTCACACACACTGTACCCCATCCAACTCCCCACCCTGTCACACACACTGTACCCCAACAAATCCCAACTCTCTCACACACACAGTAACCCAGCCAACTCTCCAAACTCTCACACGCACACTGTACCCCATGCAGCTCCCCACCCTCTCACACACACTGTACCCCATCCAACTCCGCACCCTCACACACACACTGTACCCCATCCAACTCCCCACCCTCTCACACACACTGTACCCCATCCAACTCCCCACCCTCACACACACACACTGTACCCCATCCAAGTCACCAACCTCTCACGCACACACTGTACCCCATCCAATCCCCACCCTCTCACACACACTATACTCCAACCAACTCCCCACCCTCTCACACACACTGTACCCCATCCAACTCCCCACCCTCTCTCACACACACTGTACCCCATCCAACTCCCCACCCTCTCACACACACTGTTCCCCATCCAACTCCCCACCCTCTCACACACACTGTTCCCCATCCAACTCCCCACCCTCTCACACACACTGTTCCCCATCCAACTCCGCACCCTCACACACACACTGTTCCCCATCCAACTCCCCACCCTCTCTCACACACACTGTACCCCTGCCAACTCCCCACCCTCACACACACACACACTGTACCCCATCCAAGTCACCAACCTCTCTCACACACACTGTACCCCAACCAACTCCACACCATCTCACACACAAAATGTACCCCATCCAACTCCCCACCCTCTCATACACACTGTACCCCATCGAACTCCCCACCCTCTCACACACACTGTACCCCTGCCAACTCCCCACCCTCACACACACACTGTACCCCATTCAACTCCCCACCCTCACACACACACTCTACCGCATCCAACTCCCCACCCTCACACACACACACTGTACACCATCCAAATCCCCACATCCTCACATACACTGTACCCCATCCAACTCCCCACCCTCTCACACACACTGTACCACATCCATCTCCCCACCCTCTCACACACACTGTCCACCATCCAAATCACCACATTCTCACACACACACACTGTACCCCATCCAATCCCCACCCTCACACACACTGTACCCCATCAAACTCCCCACCCTCTCACACACACTGTACCCCATCCAACTCCCCACCCTCACACACACACACACTGTACCCCAACCAACTCCACACCCTCTCACATAGACACACTGTACCCCAACCAACTCCCCACCCTCACACACACACTATACCTCATCAACCTCCCCATACTCTCACACACACTGTACCCCATCCAAATCTCCACCCTCTAACACACTCACTGTATCCCATTCAAGTCCCCACCTTCACACACACTGTACCCCAACCAACTCCACACCCTCTCACACACACACTGTACCCCATCAACCTCAATTCCCTCTCACACACACTGTACCCCATCCAACTCCCCACCCTCTGACACACACACTGTACCCCATTAACCTCCCCACCCTCTCATACACACTGTACCACATCCAACACTCCACCCTCACACACACTGTACCCCATCCAACTCCCCACCCTCACACACACTGTACCCCAACCAACTACCCACCCTCTCACACACTGTCCCCCATCTAACTCCCCTACACTCTCACACACATTCTGTACCCCAACCAATTCCCCACTTTCTCACAAACACTGTACCCCATCCAACTCCCCACTCTCACACACACACTGTACCCCATCCAACTCCCCACCCTCACACACACTGTACCCCAACCAACTACCCACCCTCACACACACTGTACCCCATCCAACTCCCCACCCTCTCACACACACTGTACCCCATCCAACTCCCCACTCTCTCACACACACTGTACCCAATCCAACTCCCCACCCTCTCACACACACTGTACCCCATCCAACTCCCCACCCTCTCACACACACTGTACCCCATCCAACTCCCCACCCTCTCACACACACTGTACCCAATCCAACTCACCACTCTCACACACACTGTACCCCATCCAGCTCCCCACCCTCTCGTACATTCTGAACCCCCTCCAACACTGTACCCTATCTAACTCACCGCACTGTCACACTCACTGTACCCCATCCAACTCCCCACCCACACACACACTGTGTATCCCAACCAACACCCCACCCTCACACACACTGTACCCCATCCAACTCCCCACCCACACACACACTGTGTATCCCAACCAACACCCCACCCTCACACACACTGTACCCCATCCAACTCCCCACCCACACACACTGTACCCCAACCAACACCCCACCCTCACACACACTGTACCCCATCCAACTCCCCACCCACACACACACTGTACCCCATCCAACTCCCCACCCACACACACACTGTACCCCAACCAACACCCCACCCTCACACACACTGTACCCCATCCAACTCCCCACCCTCACACACACTGTACCCCATCCAACTCCCCACCCACACACACACTGTACCCCAACCAACACCCCACCCTCACACACACACTGTACCCCATCCAAATCCCCACCCACACACACACTGTACCCCAACCAACACCCCACCCTCACACACACTGTACCCCATCCAACTCCCCACCCACACACACTGTACCCCATCCAAATCCCCACCCACACACACACTGTACCCCAACCAACACCCCACCCTCACACACACACTGTACCCCATCCAACTCCCCACCCACACACACACTGTACCCCATCCAACTCCCCACCCACACACACACTGTACCCCATCCAAATCCCCACCCTCTCACACACACACTGTACCCCATCCAACTCCCCAGCCTCTCACACACACACACACATACACACTGTGTCCCTTGAGCACATTGGAGCCACGGCCCTTGCTTTAATCTACAAAAGCGCTGCTGAGAAATTATGGGATAAGATTTCGATTTGTTTACTCTTTATCTGTTATTTAACGCTGGACATGACAACGCTCCATGTGAACTGACCAAACCCTGAGCTGCCAAGGCCTGTGCTCGCCCTTCTCCCTGCCATTGCCCCAGAGCCAGGCTCCCTCCTCCCACTTCACAAGGCCAGGTTTCAGCTGGTGTGTTTGGATGGAGGCAAGTGAGTGGGATGTTTCCCATTTGAGAACAGGCAGACCTATAGCCGTGCCAAAGGCTGCAAAAGATGTAAGTGCTGTCAAGAATCTGGCATTGGTAAAGGAGGCCCATGGGGGAGATGATTCTTTTTCTCTCAGTGCCAACTATTAAGTATCAGATTCATTCCTGAAGGACCTGAGCTTTTTAACAATTTCACATTCATGGGGCAGGCCCCACACGGAGTTACTATTTTCCCTTAATTGTATCAGTCCTGTGGTGATCATCAGCTTTTCGTTCACACAGTCAGTCACTGAAATGACTGCAAAACAGAAAGTGAGAAGCAGAAAAGGGATTAAAATAAATTCCTGATCTGAGATGCACAACAGGTTGTCTTGACTGCACCTGATTCCAAGCCAGAACATTGAGAATTCAAGACTTGAGCGCACCACCCAGCGCTCAGTCTCAGTGTTCAACTGTTGGACGTATGTCTGTGGGGAGCACTCGTGGTTCTGAATCTGCAGGCTGTGGATTCCAACTCCTCTGTAGAAAACAGAGCCCTTCCCCTGGGCTGACCTTCCCAGCGCTGGTGCACAGGGAGTGCTGGCCTGTTGGAGGGCTGTCTTATGGATGAGACATTTATTGGAGCTCCCTCTGTCCTCAGTTGGATGTTGAAGATCCCGCCCCGGCCGCTTTCGGAAGATGAGTTGGAGGGTTTCTCCCTCAACCAGCACTGCAGCAGTCAGTGTGGTCATTCATTTCATTGCTATTTGTGAGGGAGCTCGCCATTCCATGTTTTCCAATATTGACTGGACTTCAATCGCGCATCATTGGCTGTGAAGGCCCCTGGGGCATCTTGGAGCTGGGAGAGGTACTGCAGAAATGTAACGTATTTATTTCTTTTCATTAGTACTGGGGGAACGCAGCACTGTCAGAGGTGCCTTTCTTCTGCTTGATGTTAAACTGAGGCCATGTCAAACTGTTCAAGTGGATGTAAACAGCCATCGACACTCTGTGGTTTTCCTGATGTCCTGGTCAGTATCTTCTTCCTCAACCAAACCCGCCAAATGGAGACTAACTTATCATGTTGCAAATTTACTATTTGTGGGAGCTTCCTGCGCACAAATTGATTGGCCAGTCAGCATCCATAACAAGTAACAAGAGCTCAAAAGCAATTGATCACATGTGGAGGTGTTGTTTTGGCATCTTAATTTGTAGTATTGAGGGATATGGAAGCAAGGCTGGTCAATGAAGTAGAGAACAGGTGTGATCTATCTGAATGGTGAACAGGCTTAAGAAGCTGAATGGCCTCTTCCTGTTCCTGCAACAGGTTTGAGAGGCTGATTGGTCTCCTCTGTTCCCATGCAATAGCTTTGAGGGGCTGAATGGCCTCCTCTTGTTCCCACATTCATACACTGAGCGCAAAGATGTCACCACACATTGGGGGGATGGGAATGGGGGAGGGGGAGAATTATTTTGGGCGCTAGTTGCTAGTTGTACATGTAAAGGTGAAGATTTATGCCGTCTGATTTCTCACCGCCACAGACACAATGCTAACTCTTAGTGAAAGCCAAGGACTTCACTGCTTCACCTAAACCCACACTGCTCTCAGTCCAGACACAACGCGACCAGGAAACTGCAATATATCAATGTACTCCTACACAAAATCAATGTTATCAGAATGTAAAATAGGCTTATAAAATATACATGTGAATGTAAACTCTTCAAAATTCAATAGTAAAATGAAATTAGCACATTAATAATTCAGATTCAGAATAAAGCTGCATCCTCGCTGCCCCATCAAACATTCCCAGGACAGGGACAGCACAGGGTTAGATACAAAGTAAAGCTCCCTCTACACTGTCCACATCAAACACTCCCAGGACAGGTACAGCACAGGGTTAGATACAAAGTAAAGCTCCCTCTACACTGTCCCCATCAAACACTCCCAGGACAGGTACAGCACAGGGTTAGATACAGAGTATAGCTCCCTCTACACTGTCCCCATCAAACACTCCCAGGACAGGTACAGCACGGGGTTAGATACAGAGTAAAGCTCCCTCTACACTGCCCCATCAAACACTGCCAGGACAGGTACAGCACAGGGTTAGATACAGAGTAAAGCTCCCTCTACACTGTCCCCATCAAACACTCCCAGGACAGGTACAGCACGGGGTTAGATACAGAGTAAAGCTCCCTCTACACTGTCCCCATCAAACACTCCCAGGACAGGTACAGCATGGGGTTAGATACAGAGTAAAGCTCCCTCTACACTGTCCTCATCAAACACTCCCAGGACAGGTACAGCACAGGGTTAGATACAGAGTAAATCTCCCTCTACACTGTCCCCATTAAACACTCCCAGGACAGGTACGGCACGGGGTTAGATACAGAGTAAAGCTCCCTCTACACTGTCCCCATCAAACACTCCCAGGGCAGCTACAGCACGGGGTTAGATACAGAGTAAAGCTCCCTCTACACTGTCCCAATCAAACACTCCCAGGACAGGTACAGCACGGGGTTAGATACAGAGTAAATCTCCCTCTACACTGTCCCCATCAAACACTCCCAGGACAGGTACAGCACAGGGTTAGATACAGAGTAAAGCTCCTTCTACACTGCCCCATTAAACAGTCCCAGGACAGGTACAGCATGGGGATAGGTACAGAGTAAAGCTCCTACTCTCTCAGTATATTTCCAATCCAAAATTATACCCCCAAAAACACTGTGGACACTGGGGGCACAATTTGAGCATTGAAGGCTGAGATTGCTTTCCATGAGGTAAGGTTACCAAAGGATGTGGAGCAAAGGTGAGTGAATGGAATGGACCAAAAAATCAACTGTGACCTATGACACAAAAGGCTGGAGGGACCGAATGGCCTCCTCCTGTTTCTTATGTTTCTGTGACTGCAATTACTGCATTATTCCACAAGAGGAGCTTGTCATTGATATAAATGCATTTTAGTCACAAGATAATTACTTAAGAAAGACCATTCAGTCCATCTTAATTCACCTTACAGTTTCCCATTGCAGCAAATTCCTGCCTCTATGACTTAATATCTCAATCACTGAGCATCTTCTGGAGGAACTTCCTCATATCAATCCTAAGATTACCTTTGACTCATTTGAACCTCTGTCTCCTCATCCTTCTCCCTCAATTTATCATCTTAGCTTTCACTTAACTAAAATCTGAGACACTTGGAGCTCGAGGGGCTGAATGGCCTCTCCCTGTTCCGATAAGATCACCGAAGACGAAGGTGAGCAGAGTGAAATCGAAACAGAGACTGTTGGAAGTAACGGTAAACATGTCGCTGTCAGCCTTGGCTCACACTCCAGCCTCTGACCCGTGACTGTTGCAGGCTGAACTCCCATCCTTTGACTCGAGCATATTATCTCGGGTGGCAGCAATGACTGAGTGCAGCACTGTTGGAGGTACCATCTTCTAGGTGTGCCACTAAACTGAGGTCCCATCTGTTAGTTGTATCAGTTGAGGTTAATTACGTACAGATAGAGGGCATTGTTTGGATGGTTTCTTGAGTACAGAAAGAAAGACACTCAATGACACAGGAGCAGAGTGGAGTCCGGAGACATATCCCTGTAATGTTTCAATCGGTGAGTAAATCTTTTCCAAGTGAAGACTGGCTCTGATTTCTTCTTTCATCTGACTGTCAGGAATATAAAACTATCTATCTTCTCAAGTGGTCATGAAGAGAAGGAGAGTTTACCTGGTGTTGCAACTAACATTGACTCCGGAACTAACAGCTAAAAAAATGATCTTGTGTTCTTTGTTGGACTTTGCAGTGTGAGGACTTGCCGTTCCATCTCCCAACACCCATGACACTTTCAAAAGTCCTCCATTGGCTGGAAAGCATTTGTCTTTCATCTTTCACCTGCTGTCTATTAACAGCACTTTCTGGCTTTATTTCCAACATTTTCGGTGTTTTTTTTTAAAATCTGTAATATAAATCTCCAAAACGTAATCACCTTGTAAATTATCTTCCTTTGTGCACGTATTTAAATTTTAAATTATTCTGTGGAATGAGTGATGAAATGGGCGGAGATGAGATTCCAACTGATTGTCTGTTTAAATAGAGTCAGCAGGAATCCAAATTGAGTTCAGTCCTCATCCAGACATGTAATTCTGGCAAACCAACAATGTTTGTGCCAGCGTTCCCTGTCTCTCAGTGTGTAAGATTCCAGGCAATGTGCCATGGCTTTTATTTGGCTGCATTACTTGCTGCTAATGTTCTCACCTCCACACGGAATCAAAAGGCCAAAGCGCAGCCCAAGGTGAGAGGGAGTGAGGTGTGAAAAGCGACATCTACCGGAGGGCCTGACTGCAACTTGTTCAATGCAGGAGGATTTTGCCTGTCACTACTTCCAGTTACCGGTGGGATAACAGGACACATCTCTTCCCTTCCCTCCGTTTCCCCGCCCTCTCTTTCCCTCTCTCCCTCCTGCTCGTGGGAAGCCTTCTAGTTTTTGCAACCCCTCGCACAACAGCTGCAGCCGAGAAGCCACAAGCAGAGATTGGTGGCCGCAGGGTTCAAATGGAAATGCAGTCACCTTTTTATCATGGGATGTGGGCATTGCTGGAAAGGCCAGCATGTGTGGCGATCCCAAATTGCCCTTGAACTGAGTGTCTTGCTCGGCCATTTCAGAGGGCAGTTCAGAGTCAACCACCTCGCTGTGGGTCTGGAGTCACACGTAGGCCAGGCCAGGTAAGGACAGCAGATTTCCTTCCCTAAAGCTCGTGAGTGAACCAGGTGGGTTTTTACAACAATCGATAGTAGTTGCCATGGTTTTATTAAATTTCATGAATTGAATTTAAATTCCACCGGCTGCCCTGTTGGGACTTTCAACCCAGGCCCCCTGAACATGAGCCTGGACTCCTGGATTACACGTCCAGTGATATCACCACCACCATCACCATCTCCCCCTAACCTTCGTAGAACTGGTCAGACATCATGTGATTGAACCCCCAGGAACGCATTCAACCAGATTTGGCAATCACCACAAACCCCACCCTCTACTTCATGTCATGACTTTGGGTTTTTTGACTAAACTACAAAGGAAGGATTATGGTAAAAGAAAATTACCAGTGGTCGCGTAGAATCATAGAACGATACAGCACAGGTGGAGGCCATTCGGCCCAACGTGTTTCTGCTTCTCTTTGAAAGAGCTATCCAATTGGTCCCTTCCCTTTCCCATTGCCTGGTATGTTGTTCTGTTTCAAGAATTTGTTTTCACTGCTTTACTGAGCTTTCTCGTGACTCTTCTGCCCTTCTCAAGCGTATTTTACAGTTAGAATGAAATCGTTGGATATCACCGCCCAATTTTCCTTGCAGCTTTCCATATAACCCATTCGCAGGCCTGTCAAACCCATGAAACTGATGCTCATCCTTTTATTTAATTTCGCTGGGTTTAGTGTTGTTATGTGCATTCAAATCACCCATTACTTCAGAACTGATAAACAATTAGCTGTATAATCTACGGTATAATCTACGGTATAATCTACGGTATAATCTACGGTATAATCTACGGTATAATCTACGGTATAATCTACTCCACCAAAAGCTAAATGATCTACTTGTGAAGCAAAGAAAATGGGAAAATGAGACTTAAAATGAGGGTATTTTGCCCACTTCACTTATCCAGCAAGATGATGACGCGCGCTTGTGGTGGGGTCACTCCAAATGGGGGAGTCGGGAAAATTCAACAAATTCAGGCAAATAGCCATTAAACCAGAGATTGAGTCAAAGCACCGATTGTGAATAATTTAGTCGCAGTCACAGATTAAACATTGATATGGACGGCAAAACGAACTGAAGATACGGGAGCTCACCATGAGGATCCCTGGAGGAGCTCTGAGTTCAGTAGAAGTGTTTTGCCTATCTCACGGATAGTGTTTTCAGCAGGGATTCTTAAACTAGGCAAGGTACAAATGGAAGAGTTGAGGCTTGGGCAGACAAGACCTGGACAGTTTGGGTATCGAACAGATGGATGACTGTGGTCAATTGTCATTTTTAATATGTGCTGTTGGGTGTGTGGGTGTGTGCACGCACATGTGTTGAGATGCAGGTACATGTGTGCACGTGTATTGGTGAGTGCGTGTGTGTTTGTGTAGAAGGGTGTGTCTGTGTGCTGGGGTGTGTGTGTTTTGGTGTGTGCGTGTATATCTGTGACTGTGTTGGATTGTGCGTGTGTGTGTTTTTTTTTTCATTCATTCATGGGATGTGGGCATCATTGGCTAGGGCAGTATTTATTGCCCAACCAAAATTGCCCCTTCAGAAGGTGGTGGTGAGCTGCCTTCTTGAGCCGCTGCAGTCCATGTGGTGCAGGTACACCCACAGTGCTGTTAGGGAGGGAGTTCCAGGATTTTGACCCAGCGACAGTGAAGGAACGGCGATGTATTTCCAAGTCAGGATGGTGAGTGACTTGGAGGGGAACTTCCAGGTGGTGGTGTTCCCATCTATCTGCTGCCCTTGTCCCTCTGGGTGGTAGTGATCATGGGCTTGGAAGGTGCTGTCTAAGGATCCTAGGTGAGTTCCTGCAATGCATCTTGTAGATGGTACACACTGCTGCTACTGTGTGTCGGTGGTGGAGGGAGTGAATGTTTGTGGATGGGGTGCCAATCAAGCGGGCTGCTTTGTCCTGGATGGTGTCATGCTTCCTGGGTGTTGTTGGAGCTGCACTCATCCAGGGATGTGGGGAGTATTCCATCACACTCTTGACTTGTGCCTTGAAGGTGGTGGACAGGCTTTGGGGAGTTGTGTTACTCGCCACAGGGTTCCTGGCTTCTGACCTGCTCTTGTAGCCACAGTATTTATATGGCTAGTCCAGTTAAGTTATTGGTCAATGGTGACCCCCCAGGATGTTGATAGTAGGGGATTCAGTGATGGCAATGCCAATGAATATCAAGGGGCAATGGTTAGATTCTCTGTTGTTGGAGATGGTCATTGCCTGGCACTTGTGTGGCACGAATGTTACTTATGAGTCTGAATATTGTCCAGGTCTTGCTCCATACGGACAAGGGAGGCATGAATGGTGCTGTACATTGTGCAATCATCAGCGAACATCCCCACTTCTGACCTTATGATGGAAGGAAGGTCATTGATGAAGCAGCTGAAGATGGTTGGGCCGAGGACACTACCCTGAGGAACTGCAGTCATGTCCTGGAGCTGAGATGACTGATCTCCAACAACCACAGCCATCTTCCTTTGTGCTAGGTATGACTCCAAACAGCGGAGAGTTTTCCCCCCTGATTCTCACTGAATCCAGTTTTGCTAGGGCTCCTTGGTACCACACTCGGTCAAATGCTGTCTTGATGTCAAGGGAAGTCACTCTCACCCCACCTCAGGAGTTCAGCTCTTTTGTCCATGTTTGAACCAAGGCTGTAATGAGGTCAGGAGCTGAGTGATCCTGGCAGAAGCCAAAATGAGTGTCAGTGAGCAGGTTATTGCTGAGTAAGTGATAACACTGAGCTTGATAGCACTATTGATGATCCTTTCCATTGCTTTACTGATAATTGAGAGAAGACTGATGGGGCAGTAATTGGTCAGATTAGATTTGTCCTGCTTTGTGTTTACAAGACATACCTGGGCAATTTTCCACATTGCTGGGTAGCTGCCAGTGTTGTAGCTGTATTGGAACAGCTTGGCTAGGGGCGCGGCAAGTTCTGGAGCACAAGTCTTCAGTACTATTGGCGGAATATTGTCAGGGACTATAGTTTTTGCAGTATCCAGTGCCTTCAGCCATTTCTCGATATCACATGGAGTGAATTGCATTGGCTGAAGACTGGCATCTGTGATGCTGGGGACCTCCGGAGGAGGCCAAGATGGATCATCCACTTGGCACTTCTGGCTGAAGATGGTTGCAAATGCTTCAGCCTTATCTTTTGCACTGATGTGCTGGGCTCCCCCATTACTGATGATGGGATTATTTGTGGAGCCTCCTCCTCCAGCGAGTTGTTTAATTGTCCACTATCATTCACCATTGGATGTGGCAGGACTGCAGAGCTTAGATCTGATACGTTGGCTGTGGAATCGCTTAGCTCTATCACTTGCTGCTTATGCTGTTTGGCACGTAAGTAGTCCTGTGTTATAGCTTCACCAGGTTGACACCTCATTTTTAGGTATGCCTGGTGCTGCTCCTGGCATGCCCTCCTGCACGCTTCGTTGAACCAGGGTTGATCCCCTGGCTTGATGGTAATGGTTGAGTGGGGGATATGCCGGGCCATGAAGTTATAGATTGTGTTCGAGTACAACTCTGCTGCTGCTGATGGCCCACAGTGCCTCATGGAAGCCCAGTCTTGAGTTGCTAGATCTGTTTGAAATCTATCCCATTTAGCACGGTGGTAGTGCTGCACAACACGATGGAGGGTATCCTCAATGTGAAGACGGGACTTCATCTCCACGAGGACTGTGCAGTGGTCACTCCTACCAATACTGTCACGAACACATGCATCTGTGACAAGTAGATTGGTGGGGACGAGGTTAAGTATGTTTTTCCCTCTTGTTGGCTCCCCCACTACCTGCCACAGACCCAGTCTAACAGCTATGTCCTTTAGGACTCAGCCAGCTCGATCAGTAGTGGTGCTACCAAGCCACACTTGGTGGTGGGCATTGAAGTCCCCACCCAGAGTACATTCTGTGCCCTTTCCACCCTCAGTGCTTCTTCCAAGTGATGTTCAACATGGAGGAGCACTGATTCATCAGCTTAGGGGGGGATGGTTGGTGGTAATCAGCTGCAGGTTTCCCTGCCCATGATTGACCTGATGCCATGAAACTTCCAGGGGTCCAGAGTCAATGTTCAGGACTCCTGGAGCAACTCCCTCCCAACAAGGCCACCTCTGGTGGGCCTGTCCTGTCGGTGGGACAGGACTTACCCGGGGTTGGTGATGGTGGTGTCTGGGACATTATCTGTAAGGTATGATCCCGTGAGGATGACTATGTCAGGCTGTTGCTTGACTAGTCTGTGAGACAGCTCTCCCAATTTTGGCACTAGCCCCCAGATGTTGGTCAGGAGGACTTTGCAGGGGCGACGGGGCTGTGTGTGCTATTGTCATTTCCGTTGCTTAGGTCAGTGCCGGGTGGTCTGTCTGGCTTCATTATTCCTTTTAGATTTTGTAGCAGTTTGTTACAACTGAGGGGCTTGGTGGACCATTTAAGAGGACGTTTAAGAGTCAGCCACATTGTGCATTGGTGTATGTGTGTGCGTATTGGAGTGTGTCCATGTGTGTCCATCTGTGTGTGTCCATGTGTGTCCATCTGTGTGTGTCCTTGTGTCCATGTGTGTATGCGTGTACACGCGTGTGTATGCTTGTGCACATGCGTGTATCTATCTCTGCACGTTGGATTGTGTACCAGTTAGTCCCTTTTTTGTAGGAATGAGGAGTGAGAGAATAGGGACCACTCATGCCACAATCTGTTCTGCTGATCTCGAAGGGTGTGAGCTTCCAGTCTGTGGTCACAGCTTCCCTCAGTTTAAGTGTAGCTTGCAGACTATCACAAGGCATTGCAACTAATGGGCTTCCACTCCAAACACCACACCCTAAGCAGTCAGTTTGCATGGGGCAGTGAAGCAAAATCAGTCATGACTGTTGTGTGGATGAGGCGACTTCCCCATTTTCAAGTCGTTTGCGCATTAACTAAAACTCCTTGCTGGCTCTGCAGCCAGCTTGGGCTGTATTTTCCTGCCCTACTTACAGCTGGCTGATGCCAATCACAGAATATCAATGTACAGTGCAGGTGGCTTATAGATTTTCCCCAAGTCCTTGGAGTACTGTCAGTTGTTAACTAATGCTCAAGGCAATCAATGCATCAAATACGTTTAAGAGCTGGATGTGCTTAACGAAAGCTAAAATGACAATAATGTCAATGCAGCAGGCGTATTCTTTAGAGGCTCATATAAATAAGTACTGTGCACACACAGGCACCAGCCAACTGAGCATCATATAAACCCGTAGACAAGCAAAACTCCCATGTGCTGAGCAGAAAAGCTCAATGCTATTCAGGATAAGTCAATCTGCTTGATTAGTATCCATCCACCAGCTAAAACACTCACTCCCTCCATCATTTATGCACAGTGGCTCCAATGTGTACCATCTACAAAATGTACAGCAGCAACTGCCCAACATTTTTTTCCAAATCCATAATCTCAGAGGCATAGAATATAAGAGCAGGGAGGTTATGCTGGAACTGTATAAAACGCTGGTTAGGCCACAGCTAGAGTATTGCGTGCAGTTCTGGAATCCACATTATGGGAAGGATGTGATTGCACTAGAGAGAGTGCAGAGGAGATTTACCAGGATGTTGCCTGGGCTGGAGAGTTTTAGTTATGAGGAGGGATTGGATAGACTGGGGTTATTTTCCCTGGAGCAGAGGAGATTGAGGGGGGAACATGATTGAGGTGTGTAAAATTATGAGGAACATAGATAGGGTAGACAGGGAGGAACTTTTCCCCTTCTTGGAGGGATCAATAACCAGGGGGCATAGATTTAAGGTAAGGGGCAGGAGGTTTAGAGGGGATATGAGGTAGAATTTTTTCACCCAGAGGGTGGTGGGAATCTGGAACTCACTGCCTGAAAGGGTGGTAGAGGCAGAAACCCTCATAACATTTAAGAAGTATTTGGATGTGCACTTGCGCTGCCATGGCATACAAGGCCATGGGCCTAGTGCTGGAAAACAGGATTAGAATAGTTAAGATACTTGTTTGACCGGTGCAGACTCGATGGGCTGAAGGGCCTTTTTCTGTGCTGTAGACCTCTATGACTCTATAATAACAGTTTCTTGGGCTTTGATTGACTTATCGATGGTCTTCTCTCCTCAAATAAAGACAATAGCTTGCAGCTTGCCACATAACCAACTTTCAACCAGCAGGCTGAGGGGTGTGGCCTTAAACAAGAGCAAAAACTCTTGTGTTAAAAACTAATCAGCGAACGCAAAGGCTTGGTTCATGATTAAAAGGTCACAGTTCAAAGCCAGCACAAAAGCTAACTAAACCTAGCAACCTTTCAGCACAATTCATCTCAAGGGGCAGGAGAATGGGAAGATGGTGGTGCAGGAAAAACTGACGTAGTGATGGATTAGTCCAAGACCAGGATAGACGGTGGTCTCACACCCAAGGGTTTTCTGTATAGTGAGATGGCGGAGTCAGAAGATCAGTGGGACACCCGAGCCTCCGCTTCAAGGATGCTTGCAAGCGTGACATGAAGGCCCTAAACATCGATTCTCACACCATTGACACTGGCCAATGAGAGTGGACCTGTGGGCTATGTCACCGTGACAATCAGTGGCCCACAGCGGCTTGGCAACGAAAACAACAGCCCACAAGGACACTTGATAAACTCGTCCCAATGCAGCACTTGTAGCAGAACCTGTCTCTCACAGATCGGGCCCTTCAGTCAATGGTACATTTGAAGCTGCATCAGCCCCAATGGATTTGATTTGCGTCATGTCCATCGTAGACCATAGGATGCTGAAAATGACAAGGAGTCCAGGATGATGGGTATCTCACTTCTTATCAAGTCAAAATAATATTGACAATTCCTGTGCGTGGTATTTGTGGGCAAACCTCCTTAATCAGTGCACATTTCACTGTGATGAGGTCAGCCACAGTTGTATCAGGCAGAACACAGTCATCAAACCCCAATTTTACCGCACAGCACACTGTCGCTGAACCCCAATTATCCCACATGGTACTCAGTCACTTTACCCCAATTGTATCACAGAGTACTCAGTCACTGAAGCCCAGTTATAATGCATAACATCTGTGGGAGGCACTGATGAACTTAAAATAAATAGACTTAAGATGGGAATGGGAGTGTAAAATGGGAAAAAGTAAAGATAAAAATTGAGTTTGTTCCTGGACAACACAGTTGGCTATTTGTAACCCTACTGAATGCAGCTACTGACTTGCCTCCATTGCACTACCCCTGGCTCAGCAGCCTGTCAGCACCAGGAAGGCTTTCTTACACTCTGACAAGTTGTCAGCAAGCCTCTTTTACAAAACGATTAATTATAGATTTATTTTCTCACCAGTAAAACACAGCTACATCTTCTGTCATTTCTACCACACCGTGCATGACCCTCAACACAAGGAAAGCATGTGCACCTCTGACTCAAACTCCAAAGTTAATTATTCTCAATGCACAGAACGCCCACAGCCTCTCTCCTGAAGAGTTTATTGATGTCTGGTAGTTGAAGACAATTTGCTGTCTAACGTTGTTCACCACTGACATGGAAGATGCTGTCACATCAACTTCCATTTTGTTTCTTTTAAGTGATCTAACCAAAAGGTGATTCGCTGCGATAGCAATTGCCAGCCAACACAGACCCTCCGTCCCACAACCTCAAACCACAGCCAGCCTTTGGTGAAGAAGCAAATTACCAATATTTTATTTCCATTACCAAGATGCACATATTTTAGAACTCTCCCTTGTTCTAAAGAAACAGCCTAGGTTAGCTTTTGTATCACTCCTTACCGTGTCTGTCTGTAAACTGCGCAAAGCGAGTCATTGACAATAACATTGCCACTTTTGTAATGTGGGAAAATGAGGGGCGGTGAGAGGGGGGGTGGGGGGGGGAACGGTGCGGTGGGCAGCCCTGTTTAGGCACAGCAAGATCCCACATTTTTTTTTAAGTGATTTTGGTTGAGGGATAAATATTGGCCATAATGTCAGAGAGAACTTACCTACTCTTCTATGGGATTATTTGCATCCATCTTCGAGGGCAGTTGGAGCCCTGGGTTTGACATTTCATCCAAAAGACAGTGCAGCACTCTCTCAGTACTGCACCTAAAGAGTTAGGCCAGGATCATGTGCTCAATCTCTGGTTGAGTCTTGAACCCACAACCTTCTAGATGAATGACAAGAGCGTTACCAACCAAGCCAAGACTGACACACAGCTTTAGCTTGAAACAGGTCAATGCCTGTGAAAAGAATAACACTTCCATTTACATCACACCTTTCACGACCAAAGTGCTTTACAGCCAATGAAGTACTTTTGAAGTGTAGTCACTGCTGTAATGCAGAAAACACAGCAATCACAACAAGCTCCCACAAACAGAAATGGCCAGATAGTCTATTTTTGTGATGTTGATTGAGGGATAAATATTGGCCAAGGGTGAACTCCCCAGCACTTCTTCAAAATAATAACATGGAATCTTTGACATCTCAGCTGGCAGATAGGGCTTCAGTTTAACGTCTCATCTGAAAGACACACTTCCAACAGTACAGCGCTTCCTCAGTACTGACCCTCCGATAGTACAGCGTTTGCTCAGCACTGACCCTCCAACAGTGCAGCACTCCCTCAGCACTGACCCTCCAACAGTGCAGCACTCCCTCAGCACAGCGCTCCCTCAGTACTAACCCCTTGATTGTGCATCGCTCCCTCTGTACCGACGCTCTCACAGTGCAGCTCGCCCTCAGTACTGACCCTCTGACAGTGTGGCACTCCCTCAGTACTGACCCTCTGACAGAGCTGCACTCCCTCAGTGCCACACTGGAGTGTCACCTTTATTTTGTGCTCAAGCCCTTGAGTGTATCATACTGCAGTGGGCCTGAACATCAGGCACTACATATAGCACTGCCCAAGCCAAATTTATACTGTTAAATGTTTAATATCCTAATATTACTTTCAGTAATTTCCAACTCCTTTCCATATATCTCTCTTCACAGAGGGTCTGACTGTCTAAATTAACAGGATGTCTTCTTTTGACACATGTTTCCAAATTATATGAATAAAAGGAATCTTACCAGTTACACTCCTTTCAAACAGGTGAGTGAATTGGTAACTGAGTTTTTTGTGACATTGTGTTAATTTAGTTCTGTCTGTCAGAAAGCGTTCATTTAATGTAGAATTCTAGTAAATGTAGCAGTTCCTTGATTAAAATCTACCAAGTATCTAGGGACCAGGAACACCTTAAAAAAGATATAATTATCTGGAATAATTTCACTGCTTAATTACCAGTGTCATAATTGGCCCTTTCGTCATTTTAGTTCACCTTCATTCAGCCTTCTACATAGTTTTCTTTGGTTTATTATAATTTATCAACTGGCTTCATCCAGCTAAAGTTGATTGGGCAGGCAAGACAATAGCTAACAAGAGGCAGAATGGGAACATGGCAACCAGTTGGCAAGCGATCCAACTGCGCAACACATTCCTGGCAGAATGGGAAATTCACCTTCCTTAAATTGTGACACTGTTCTCTGTGTACTCTGGAAGGAGTTCAGGTCAGTCAGTCAGAAGAACTTGATTATGTTTCAAAGGCTTGATCTGTGGCCCTTGCCCTCCAATTCTGGCCGCCCCCCCAGTTCCCATCATCCCTCAGATGGCTGTCCTGCCATCAGCTACCTAGGTCCTAAGCTCTGGAATTCCCTCCCTTAAACTCACCATCCATCCATTTCTCTCTCTCCTTCTTTAAGATGATCCTTAAAAACCTACCTCTTTGCCCCAAGCTCTTGGTCATCCCAATATCTCCCTATGCAGCTCGGTGTCACACTTTGTCCGATCGCTCCTGCCAAGTGTCTCAGGATGTACTTGTTTACTGGCCAAATGGATTTTTCATACGTGCCAGTAACTTTCTTTTAAAAAAAATATTCCCTGATGGGACGTGGGCATCGCTAGCGAGGCCAGTATTTGTTGGCCATCCCAAATTGCCCTACCCTGCCATTTCAGAGTCAACCACTTTGCTGTGGGTCTGGAGTCACTTGTAGGCCAGATCAGGCAAGGTCAGCAGATTTCCTTCCCTAAAGGACATGAATGAACCAAACAGGTTTTTACAACAATCAATGATACCAAATTAATACTGGGAATGATCCAAACTGGGCCCAGGTTTAAGGAGGCTGAATGCACCCACTCCAACTCAGAAACAAAAGTCACCAACATTTCCACTCATTTTGACAAATTAGTCATTTTGTCTATTAAATATCGAACCTGGGGGCAGGTTGGGAAGAGTTTAGGGTTGCTTACACTGATGAAGAGAAGACTGAGGAGAGAATCAGAGACTGATACAGAAAAAGGCCCATTGTGCCTTTGCCAGCTCTTTGAAAAAGTCAACCTGTTAATCTCACCCTGCCTGCTCTTTCCCTGTAAATATTTTCCCTTGAAGTATTTACCCAACTTCCTTCCAAAAGTCACTGCTGAATTTGCTGCCGCTGCTCCATTGTTCATCACAAAAGATTACACCAATCTTCAGGGGTCCTCGAGATAATCCATGTGTGAAACCTCAGTCATGTATCTGAGATTGGCAGGAACTCTAAAAGCAGGAGTCAGGAACTCAAGCTCAGAAGGAGGCAGATGGTTTAAATGTGATAACTTGACCACCAGGAGTGGGTAGAAGACGGGAAAACTTAAGGGAGAATCGGAGAGCTCTTTGAGGGGGATTGACGTTGGGACCAGGTACACTGGTCTACATCTGGCCCTCTCCTGTGTTTGGAATATACCATGCGTCGTCTCATTGGAATAATTAGGCCGATGCTCAACTGAAGTATTAAACGGGGGAAGTGACTGGGGATAAATTGGAACTTTAGATTCTTCTGAAAATTCAAACATTGTTGTCCCCTATCATTGGCACTGCAGCATCTGGAAGCAAGACCACTGTTTTATAACATTTAAGATGATCAAACTCTATTTCGATTACATGGGATTACAAGATTTGCAGTGGTGTTTGGGGGATTTAATAGTGGAATTTGGTCCATTTGAACTGAACGTCTAGTGACTCTCAGTAGCACTGGGTATTTATCCTCATATAAATCCCCACACTCATTCCACTCTTTCAGAAGAGAATATGTTTTCAGAGGGAGATGAAGGAAACATCATTTTCTTTACCTGAACTGATTGCAGCGAGTCGGAATATGTCGGACAGGCGTGAGTTAACCGGCTCGTAGGGAGAGCTTTCATACAGGTCATCACCTGAAAAGAATGAGGATTGACACACTGATTAGAACTGTCAGCAAACAGAAGGGATCAGATTCTATTCCATTCGCTGCATTTAGACTCATGGGGGAGAAAGCAAACTGACTGCGAGAAGCTCTTTGAAGCTATTTACTGGCCCAGCATAGACAGGAGCTACTTCACGCACGCCCTGCAATACACCAAGAGAAATCGCAGAGGGAGATGCTTCATTTTCTCACCTGCTTCATCATAAACACATGCACCCTACCAGTCCTTTGCTCCTGTCTTGAAGTCAGGCATATTTAGACTTGGGTCAGTGGAGCCTTTGAGCTCACAGGCCCTGCCAGTACAAGCCCCTGAAGCCAAGGCAACCTACTGATTTATCCTGTTTCTACACTGTTGACCTGGTAGGTTTTGAAAGGGTTTGTCCTTAGATCTGTGGCCGTGCTGGGGATAAATCCTGAAGCAAGGCACTGTCAGCAACTTGAGCGATCTTCTTACGCATGGGTTGAAACTTTATCTAGAGACAGGAGCAGACCATTTAGCCCCCTCAAACCTGTTCCACCATTTTATGAGATTATGGTTGCTTATCTTTTTACATGGTTCCTGGGATTTGAGCATCGCTGACAAGGCCAGCGTTTATTACCCATGTCTGATTGCCCTTGAGAAGGTGGTGCACTGCTGCAAACCAAGTGGTGCAGGTGCACCAGACAATGAAGGAACGGCGATATAGTTCCAAGTCAAGATGATGTGTCACTTGGAGGGGAACTTGCATGTGGTGGTGTTCCCATGCATCTCCTGACCTTGTCCTACTAGGTGGGTACAGGTTGTGGGTTTGGAAGGTGCTGTCGAAGGAGCCTTGGTGGGTTGTTGCAGTGCACCTTATAGATGGTACACACTGCCGTCAATGTGCATAGATGGTGGAGGGAGGTGATGGATGTGGTGCCAATCAAGCAGGCTGCTTTGTCCTGGATGGTGTCACGCTTTTTGAGTCTTGGTGGAGCTGCACTCATCCAGGCAAGTGGTGAGTATTCCATCACACTCCTGACATGTGCCTTGTTGATGTGGACAGGCTTTGGGGAGGCTGAAGGTGAGTTACTCACCACAGGATTCCCAGCCCCTGACCCACTCTTGTAGCCACAGTGTTTATATGGCTAGTCCAGTTCCGTTTCTGGTCAATGGTAACTCCCAGGATGTTTATGGTGAGCATTTCAGGGATGGCAATACCATTGAATGTCAAGGGAAGATGATTCAATACTCTCTTGGACAATGTGACCTAACTCCATATATCTGCCTTTGGCTCATATCTGTGTCCACTTGGGTATCAATGGGGCTTGATCCCACAACTTTCTGACTTTGAGAAAGACAAGTGTTGCCAACCCTGCCAAAGCACCTCAAACTGTCGAAGTGCTTGTCTTCTCTTTCTTTCCAATAATGTGCATTGACATAAAATTGGATCAGAGGATTTGTTAAAACCAGTCCAACAATTAAGAATTGGTTGTGACATTTCACAATTTGAACAGAATTGAAGTTTGTGGTGGCATTTGGAACTCTATTCATTTGCCATGTCCTAGAAGGTTAATGTTTAGGTAGTCACAAACAAAAAACTCAGCAGGTCTGACAGCATCTGTGGAGAGAGAAAGACAGAGTTAACGTTTCATGTCCGTATCACTCTACAGACTCGAAACGTTAACTCAGTCTCTCTCTCCACAGACGCTGTCAGACCCACTAAGTTTTTCCAGCATTTTTTGTTTTTGTTTCAGGTTTCCAGCATCCACAGTATTTTGCTTTAATCTTAAGGTTTAGCTAGTTATTGATTTGAGAAATGAAATGGCTGTTGCATCAGATGAAGATTTTGCTGAATGAATACATCACACATGCCTGTGACACTTTGATACCTGGAGGATTGGTCAAACCCTTCACATTGACCTTCAGTGACTCTGAGAACAAATGCATCAAAATAAAACTGAGTTTCCCGTTTGGCCAATTCCATGGATACGGGTTAACAACTGCCTACTGAGGATGAGGAGAATCCATGGTGTGTAAAACTAGGGGCTCTGCTGACCACGTTTGTCCCAGTCATTGGTAATTGTTGTTCTGGCTGAATTATTATGAAATCATATATTGCAGAAGGAAGCAATTCGATCCATCAGGCCCGTGTTGGATCTTTGAAAGTGCTATCCTGTTCGTCCCACTCCCAATCTTCCTCCATCGCCCTATCGCATTCCTACTGTTCCCTATCCGATACCCCCTTGTCCTATACCATGTGCTTGCCATTCTCAGTGATATATCACACACCCATCCCCTAGCCCCTTGCTTTTAATTCTCCAGCAGCTCCCAGCAAGGCCTTTTTTTGAAATGTGGTATATGACTCCGGTCCGGCATTTTTATTAACTTCCCTCTCACATGGTCTAGCAAACTCCTTCGGCAGCACCTTCCAAACCCATGACCGTTTACCACCTAGAAGCACAAGGGCAGGGTACACGTGGGAACACCACCCCCTGCAAGTTCCCCTCTAAAGCACACTCACCATCCTGACTTGGAAATATATCGCCGTCCTTCACTGTCACTGGGTCAAAATCCTGGAACTCCCTCCCTAACTGCGCTGTGGGTGTACCTACACCACATGGACTGCAGCGGCTCAAGAAGGCAGCTCACCGCCACCTTCTCAAGGGACAATTAGGGATGGGCAATAAATGCTGGCCCAGCCAGCGACGCCCGCGTACTGTGAAAAAAGTGTTTTAAAAAATTGTCAACCATCTTGGGGCAACTAGGAATGAGTAATATATGCCCACCTTGCACATTCCAAGAATGAATTAAATAATTAAGGCTCTGACGTACATTAACATATGAAACAGCCCCAACCCCAACTCTGGTATTTCTGTAAAACATGATCTGGTCACCCAAAGTGACAACGTAGAGCACCTTGATCCATTCTTGGGACACACCAAAGCTCATCACCAAAATCCATCATTAAACCACAGCTCCACTGATGGAACATTACATTTTTGATTGATGATATGACTGGAATTAAACAGATTAATAATGCATGACTGCATTACCACATCCCTGATTGCGTCACAAATTTTAAATGTTAATGCTCTCCGCATTTAAAATTCAAGCTCTCACATTTAAACAGAAATATTGCAAAAAAAAATAACTGATGCAAGAATCTCTGGAGTTGAAATAATCATCTGCTGCTGGGAAACACGTCATTCCAGTTGAAAATGAGTATGAATCGAGTGGAAAGTAATGAAATGAGAGGCAGAATGATCTAATTTCACAGCTTCAGGTGAAAAGCATCACCCACGCTGCACCCAGTTTTCAGACCACGGAGACCATGCCTTGACGTCTCCAATATCCTGTCTGAGGGAACAAAACTCCTAGTCAGTAACCCAACATTGGAAAATGATCCCTCAGGTGCCTGCCCTGACTGGTGTTGCCTCTTCTTCTATTCCATAAATCCAAGTAGGTGAATGATGGAACTGGAGCCAATCTTTACACACGTATATTTATTTACAGAGTTACACATTATAAGCCTGGACCTCCTAACTCCAACAATCACAGTTTTCATCTCTATGTATCGAGGCCTCACGGGAATGTCCAGCACCTGTGTACAATTAAACACAGCTAACATACAAATAACAACTCCCTCTGTTGGGGAGCCAAGGAGATGATAGCTGTGGAGCATTTAATCTTTCTGCTTAAAGCATCGGGGGCCAAGGCCATTGACACTTCTGGCATGGACTTGATGGGCTGATTGGCCTTATTCTATGCTGTAACAACTCTTACTCTATGAGGGAGCAAGCATAATTGTGTCATTGAGTCACCTGTATTTATTTATTTGAATCCTTGATGTAAACTCTACTTCTTCATGTTCCAGGTTTTACAACATCAGCAATTGTTGCTCTCCAATTTCCATGGTCCTTGGTAGGAGCCAACATCTTAATGTTGGTCTCAAATTTTGTACCTGTTCTGCTTCTCAAGCTGTTGGTGTATTAAGTGATAACAGGGCACTTAGAAAATGTTGGTGGGATTGGACAAAGTCAACATGGATTTATGAAAGGGAAATCAGGTTTGACAAACATATTGGAGTTTGTTGTGGACAAAACTAGCAGAATAGATAAGGGAGAACCAGTGGGTGTGGTGTATTTGGATTTTCAGAAAGCTTTTGATAAAGTTCCACATAAGAGGTTAGTGTGTAAAATTAAAGCAGATGGGATTGGGGGTAATATATTGGCATGGATTGAGAATTGGTTAGCAGACAGGAAACAGAGAGTAAGAATAAATGGGTCTTTTTCGGAGTGGGAGGCGGTGATGAGTGGGGTACCGCAGGGATCAGTGCTTGGGCCCCAGCTATTCACAATATTTATCAACGGTTTGGATGAGGGAACCAAATGTAATATTTCCAAATTTGCAGACGACACAAAACTTGGTGGGAATGTGAGCGATGAGGAGAGTGTTAAGCGGCTGCAACACAGTTTAGACAGGTTGAGTGAATGGGCAAACACTTAGTAGATGCAGTATAATGTGGATAAGTGTGAAGTTATCCATTTTAGTAGGAAAAACAGATGGCAGAGTATTATTTAAATTATAATAGATTGGGAAATGTTGATGTACAAAGGGACCTGGGTGTCCTTGTACACCAATCACTGAAAGCAAGCATGCAGGTGCAGCAAGCAGTTAAGGAGGCAAATGGTATGTTGGCCTTCATTGCGAGAGGACTTGAGTGCAGGAGCAAGGATGTCTTACTGCAGCTCTACAGGGCCTTGGTGAGTCCACACCTAGAGTATTGTGTGCAGTTTTGGTTTCCCTACCTAAGAAAGGATATACTTGCCATAGAGGGAGTTCAGCGAAGGTTCACCAGGCTGATTCCTGGGATGGCAGGATTGTCGTATGAGGAGAGATTGGGCCGACTCGGTCTGTATTCACTAGAGTTTAGAAGAATGGGAGGAGATCTCATTGAAACATATAAAATTCTGACAGAGAGGAACAGACTGGATGCAGGGATGATGTTTCTTCTGGCTGGAGGGTCTAGAACAAGGGGTCACAACCTCAGAATATGGGGTAGACAATTTACAACTGAGATGAGGATAAATTTCTTCACTCAGAGGGTGGTGAACCGTGGAATTCCCTACCACAGAAAGCTTTCCACTGCACACATATTTTGGTTCAGTCTTCACAAAAGAGGACACAAATAATTTCCCAGAAATGTTAGGGAACCAAAGGTCTAGCGAGGGGGAGGAATTGAAGAAAATCACTACTGTTAAAAAAATAGTGCTAGAGAAATTAATGGGATTAAAGGCTGAAACATCCCTGATAATCTACATCCCAGAGTACTAAAGGAAGTGGCCCTGGAAATATTGGATGCATTGGTGGTCATCTTCCAAAATTCTATAGACTCTGGAGCAGTTCCTACAGATTAGAGGGTGGCAAATGTAACCCCACTATTTAAAAAAGAGGGAGAGTGAAAACAGAGAATTACAGACCAGTTAGCCTAACATCAGTAGTGGGGAAAATGTGAGAGTCTATTATAAAAGATGTGGTAACAGAACACTTGGAAAGCATTAACGGGATTAGACAAAGTCAGCATGGGTTTATGAAAGGGAAATCATGCTTAACTAAGCTACTGGAGTTTTTTGAGTATGTAACTAGTAGAATAGATAAGGGAGAACTAGTGGATGTGGTGTATTTGGATTTCAAGAAGGCTTTTGATAAGGTCCCACATTAGAGGCTAGTGGGAAAAATTAAAGCCCTTAGGATTGGGGGTAATATACTGGCATAGATTGAGAATTGGTTGACAGACCAGAAACAGAGTGGGAATAAATGGGTCTTTTTCCAGGTGGTAGGCGGTGACTAGTGGTGTACTGCAGGGATCAGTGCTTGGGCCCCAGCTATTCACGATATATATAAATAACTTGGATGAGGGAACCAAATGCAATATTTCTAAATTTGCTGATGACAAAACTGGGCGGGTTTGTGAGGAGGATGCAAGGAGGCTTCAGGGTGATTTAGACAAGTTGTATGTATGGGCAAACACATGGCAGATGCAGTATAACGTGGATAAATGTGAAGTTATACACTTCGGTGTGAAAAACAGAAAGACAGAGTATTAGTTAAAGGTGATATATTGGGAAATGTGGATGTACAAAGGGACCTGGTTGTCCTTGTACACCAGTCAATGAAAGTAAACAGGCAGGTGCAGCAAGAAATTAGGAAGGCAAATGGTATGTTGGCCTTCATTGCAAGAAGATTTGAGTTCAGAAGTAAGGATGTCATACTGCAGTTATACAGGGTCTTGGTGAGACCACACCCGGAGTATTGTGCACAGTTTTGGTCTCCCTACCTAAGAAAGGATATACTTGCCATAGAGGGAGTGCAGCGAAGGTTCACTAGGCTGATACCGGCGATGGCAGGACTGTCGTATGAGGTGAGATTGGTTCGATTGGGCGTGTATTCACTAGAGTTTAGAAGAATGAGGGGATCTGATTGAAACGTATAAAATTCTAACAGGGCTAGACAGATTAGATGCAGGGAGGATGATTCCTCTGGCTGGGGAGTCTAGAACCAGGGGCCACAGTCTCAGGATATGGGGCAGGCTATTTAGGACTGAGATGAGGAAAGATTTCTTCACTCAGAGGATGGTGAACCTGTGGAATTCTCTACCACAGAGGCTGTGGAGGCCAAGTCACTGAATATGTTTAAGAAGGAAATAGATAGATTTCTGGACTCTAAAGGCATTAAGGGGAAGAGAGCAGGAGGATGGCGTTGAGATAGAGAACCAGCCATGATCACATTGAATTGCGGAGCAGACCTGAAGGGCTGAAGGATCTACTCCTGCTCCTGCTCCTAATCTCTATGTTTCCATGATTCTCCTTTGTCTCCCTCTTGTTCTGCTACCCTCACTTTTCCCAGTCACTACCAGATGTTCCAGTTTCTCTCTCAAGTATGTGCCCAAAGAATTGTTGGTGTCTCTTGGTGTTCATATGCACAAGTTCTTTCCTTGTGTATCTACTTTCCTTAAAGCTTCCTCATTAGTTGTTCAATTAATCACCATCGTTACATCTCAAAAACTACACCTTTCTTGCCTTTAATTTATCTTCCATTGTCTTGCTGATATTTCAACTGCTGCATCCATACAGTCATGTTGACCAGATGTGGCATTTGTGCAATCCCACTCTGCTTGCCATCAAACTGTTCTTATTTTTAAAGAGGTCCGATTCTAAAGCTTGTACAAACACAGACTATACCTGCTGGTGAATGATCAAAGTCCTGACGCAGCAGCCTGCTCTTCACCATTTCAGTGGGCTCATTGAACTGTTTAAGGGTGGCATGTCACATTTCTGTGTCTCATCGCATTCAGTCTTATTGACAAAACCAATAATTTGTGCTTGGCTTCTTTGCAACAACAAGGCTTTGCATTTGAACTGCGTCTTTCTGTAGGAAAAGGGAATTCCTAGACATTTCACAGACTCATAATTGGATAAAAACGAACACCAAGCCAAAAATGTAGGTGATTTTAAAAGCTTTGCAGAAGAGGTGGGTTTTAAGGAAGAAGGACAGGAAGCTGGGAGCTTTGGTGAGGGAATTCCAGAACTTAAGGCCGAGTTAACTGAAGGCTCACCTGGCACTTGTGAAGTGAAGGGGAGAGATGGATGTTGGGTTAATGCACAGAAACCAGACTTTGAGGAACGTAGAGTTCTCAGAGAATTGTCAGACTTGGGGAGGTTATAGAGATTGATTGGGACAAGGCCATGGAGGGATTTGAAAACAAAGAGTGAGAAATGTAAAATCGAGGCGTTGTTGGACTGGGAGTCAATGCAGGTCAGTGAGCACAGTGGGTGATTAGTCAACAGGCCTCAGTGTGAGCTTGGATAAGGGCAGCAGAGTTTTGGATGAGCTGAAGTTGACAGAGGGTGAAAGGTAGCTGTCTGGGCAAGAGAGCATTGGATAGTCACGTTTTGAGGTGACATGAATGAGGGTTTCAGCAAAAAAAGGGCTAAAGAGACCGGTGATGTTGTACAAGTAGATGGTCTTTGTAATAGAGATGATATGGGACCAGAAATCAACCTGATAATTAATCCACAGGACTAACTACAGGGGTGTGTACCCTCTAGGTATCCAAACTACCTTCTCTGAGAGTCCCGGTACTCAACCCCATGCATCCAGGTAATTCAGTCTTATCAGTGCTTGTGATTCTCATTTGATGGTTTCTCTAGTTTGAATTTGTTGGTCCTCAAGCTTTCACTGTTGCCTCATTGGTGGACAAATCCAAAATCAGAACGCCAAGGTCCCTCAGTGTCAGCTACTTGAGGTACATGGGAATCAATGGGAATAAAGATTGAAACATTACAATGACCTCCAAACCCCTGGACACCAGAGGCTGCAGTGCTTGGCTCCTTTGGTCTGGTTGAGCACACAAACCAGGTTGACAGGCCAGCGCAGTACCGAGGGAGTGCTGCGCTGCCCGGGATGCCATCCTTCTGTGGAGGCGTTAGCCGAGGCTCCTGGCTGACTGTTGCAGGGTGAAATTGGTATTCTGGAAGGAGAAGATGTAACAGACCCAAGGCGTCCTACACCTGAACCTGTCTCATTCGAATTCAGAATACAGCTGCTGTCCAAAAATTGGAAGGTTAATGACTGAAAGTTGGTAATTGAAGAGTTTCCCAGGTGGAGGATTTGAGAGTCTCGGGGAATTCAAAATAGAGAAATGTTTAAAAAATATAATTTTATGTACCTAACTGAAAATTAAATCCAGCAATCCTCACGAATATTAATTTAAATTATGAAGGAGGAAGGCTTGAACTGCTATTTTTCCCCTCTTGGTTTTGTCCCTCAGGAGTACAACCTTTAACATTGCTAATCCTGCACAACTGCAGAGGGGGATGGGTGGTAATAACCTGTCATGTTCATTCTTTCTCACTCGCGTTCTTACTCGATCTCTCCAATGAAGCGCCTAATATTTGCTTTGTGCCTCATTGTGTGCCTGCTTTGCTCTGTGATCACATTCACCCTGGACTCAGAAGGTTATGGGTCTAAACCTCACCCTGCACTCAGAGCGCATCAAGTTAACATGAAGGTTCAGCAAGCAATTAGGAAGACAAATGACATGTTAGCCTTCACTACAAATGGGGAGTGGTTGCAACTAGAAGCGAGTCTTGCTGCAATTATATAGGCCTCAGGTGAAGTCACACCTGAATGAACCGTTATTTTTTTTCCTCTTACCTCAGGAAGAATATACTTCTCCAAGAGGGGAGTGCGAGGAAGGTTCACTAGATTGATTCCCAGGATGAGAGGGCTGCCCTGTGCGGAGAGTTTGAGCAGAATGGGCCTATATTCGGTGGTGGTCAGAAGAATGGGAGGTGTTCTCATGGAACAATACAAACTCTTAATGGGCATGACAGGTGAGAGGCTGTTCCCCCTGGATGGAGAGTCTGGAACCAGGTGGCATAGCCTTAGCATAAAAGGATTGGCCATTTAGGACTGAGATAAGGAGACATTTCTTTACTCAGAGGGTTTTGAATCTTGGAAATTCTCTGCCACAGAGGGTTGTGGATGCTCAGTTATTAAGTATATTGAAGACAGAGACTGATAGGTTTTTGGGCGTGAAGGAATATGCTGATCGGGCGGAAGAGTGGGGATCTTATTGCATGGCCGAGTCGGCTCTGGAGGCCAAATGGCCAACTCCTGTTCCTATTTCTCGTGTTCTTGTGTAACTGACACTCAGTGCAGTGTAGAGGGAGCATCAGAGGTGCCATCTTTTGAGTAAGGCACTAAGTCAAAGAGCACATCTGTTCAGGGTGATGTGAAAGCACTATGGGAATAGGAGGATGAGGCGTGTATTAATGTCTTGGCCAACTTTCCTCCCTCAACCAGCACTCAGAGGAAAACAGCTTTGTGTTTTGGGGTTCTTGCTGTGATTGGATCCTGCATTTGCCCACATTACAGTGATTACACCAAATTAATTAGCTGTGAAACACTTTGGGATGTCAGGAAGATGTGATTAAAAATACAAGGCCCTGCTCCTCCTACCTTTGTGCTTGAGTTTTGTGAATCAGTATCCCACGATCTTCCTGTCACAGTGAGATCACCAGAACTTTCCCCACCCAGCACACTGAACTAGCCATTAATAAGCTACTCCACATTTCCTACCTCTCCAGCATGGACGATAAACAAAGAGACTATCGACAATCTGAATGCATTCGAGACGTGGATATACAGGAGGATGTTCCGCCCATCCTCCACAGGCAGGCAGAAAGACCAATGAGGAAGTGCTGTAAAGGGCTGAAGAGAGGAAATTACTGCACAATATCAAAGAGGGAAAGGTACAATACTTTGTCCAGATCGTTAGAGCAGACAGTAGACAGAGACAGTTATTGGAGAAGATTGATGGAAAAGGTAGGAGAGAGAAGCAGAGGAGAAAACGGATGATGAATAGAATGGAGTGGATGCAGGTGACTGATGTGGACTATATAAGAGCAGCACAGGACAGACAGAGGTAGAGATCCATGGCAGTTAACCTTCTGGAAAGAAGATGACACCAATGAACGACTGAATTAGAGAACATCATGGTGGATATCATCAGTGAATGGGAAGCAGTGCAGCTGATCAAAGCCTAGCAACTTTAAATAACCTGAGGCCCTCTTGAAGTCCCATCTGAGCTCAGATCCCCAGTGGCAATGATGGTATTAGGGCATCTCTGCTGATGAGCTGCCAGCTGCAGATATTTCAGTCTGTTTGGGTAGTTAAAGGATCATTAACAACAACAGCAACTTGCCTTTATACAGCACCTTTAACATAGTGAAACTTTCCAAGGTGCTTCACAGGAGCGTCACGGAGAGAGATGTCAGGACAGCTGACCAAAAGCTTGGTTAAAGAGGTGCTTTAAGGAATGCTAAAACAGAAACCTAGGAAATAGGAGCAGGAGTAGGCCATTTAACCCCTGGAGCCTGCTCCGCCAACTAGCTCCTGGCTGATCTTCTACCTCAAAGCCATTTTCCCCACACTATCTCCATATCCCTTGATACCTTTAATATCTAGAAATCTATCAATTTCTGCCTTGCCCAATGACTGAACCTCCACAGCCCCTTGGGATTGAGAATTTCAAAGATTCACCACCAAGCAAAGAAGTTCCTCCTCATCTCTGTCCTAAATAACCTACCTCTGATTCTACGCCTGTGTCCCCTGGTTCTAGAACCAACCCACACCCCCCCACCCCCCCCCCGCACCCCCCCTCCCGCCCCCCCCTCTCCTCCCGCCACCCCCCCCACCCCACCCCCCCCCCACCCGCCCCACCCCCCAGCCAAGGGAAACATCCTTCCTGCATCTGCCTTCTCAAGCCTTGTGAGAATTTTGTATGCTTCAATTAGATCACCTCTCGTTCTTCTCAACTCTAGAGAATATAGGGGCCCAGGAAAGAGAGGTGGAGAGGGGGGGAGAAGTTGGAGTCCAGGCAATTGAAGGCACGGCTGCCAATGGTGTTGCAGTTAAAATTGGGCAAGAGGCCAGAATGAAATGAGAGGGATTCAGAGATGTTGGAGAATTGTGGATCTGGGGGAGGTTACAGAGATAGAGGGGAGGGTGGTGACTGCGCTGATCCACTGACTAAGTTCCTTCATTTAGTCAGTTTGGGTTGCTATGGACTGATATAATTTTGAGATTTTTGAAGGAACATGCGTGGCTGACAGTGGAATTCCCAGGGTTGCTTTGCTTGAAATATAAATACTTGTGTGAAGCATCAAATTGCACAGTCGTGCCCGATGAACTGCATTGACTGGTTATTTAAACCATCTGTTGAAGGACGTTTTATTTTAGAATGATCCTGTGTCAATGAATGATTTGAAATAAATAAGGTTCTTTCCACGTTATTGGGAACAAAGTCAATGAGCTCAGGCCAACTGGAAAAGATACTAAAAGATGTGGTACCATTATTTTTAAGTGTTAAGCAACAACCCTGTGAAAACTAGCTTAACTGCAGGAAAATCACAATCACCAATGATTTTAAAGGGGGCGGACTGATCACAATTGTTTTCTAACTGTTTTCAATGAGGTTAATGATGCGAAAATCCCAGGAATATATGGAGTGACGCCATTAATGGCGTAAGTCACTTGCTCCATAATTTCCTCTCTTTCGCTCCGTTTAACTGCCCCTATGATGTCTTTTTTGAGACATGTGCTCAAACTGACACACAACATGGGCCCATTAATAATCCATAGGTCGAATCACTTATTTTGATGTATAACGTCCAAGATGAGCAAACGGAGATCGCAACAATTCAAATAATGGTCCTGGAATCCAGTTTTAATGGAGGGAAAGATTGCTGCTTCCCTTCATTGCTGGTGTTGATGTCACACCAACAAAAATTACCCAGACGTTTACCCATTTTCCTTTAAAAAATCTCAAATGTACTCTATCTGGTCCAAGTGTCTTGTTGAAATTCATCTCCTGGAGTTTCTTGCTTTACTGGGAGTCCTCTTTACTCATTGCCCCCTGACCTCGCTGACCAACACTGGCTCCCAGAAATGCCTCTTTCTTAAAATTCTCACTCCTGCTTTCAAATTCCTCCTGGCCTCGCCCCTCCCTGTAACCTCCTCCAGGCCCACAACCCTCCAAGAATTCTACACTCCTCCAATGCTGACCTCTGGCGTATCCCCAGTTTTAATCATTCCACCATTGGTGGCTGTGCCTGCAGCTGCCTGGACCTTGAGGTCTGGAATTCCCTTCCTAAACCTCTCCACTTCTTTCTCTCCCCCCACTTCAAGATGCTCCCTGAAACAAATGTTTTTTAACCAATTTTTGACCACATGTGGCCTTATGTGTTTTGGCGTCAATTTTTTTCTTTCATTACACTCCTGTGAGGTGCCTTGAGACATTTTGTGATATGAAAGGTACTACTACATAAATGTAAGTTGTTGCATGTCATTAGTTTAACCAGAGCCAAAATACTCCTCCAACATCCCCAACTCCTCAAATCCTCCCCACGGCACCTTCCCATGCAATCACAGAAGGTGCAACACCTGCCCCTTTACTTCCCCCCTCCTCACCGTCCAAGGGCCCAAACACTCCTTTCAAGTGAAGCAGCATTTCACTTGCACTTCCCTCAATTTAGTCTACTGCATTCGCTGCTCCCAATGCGGTTTCCTCTACATTGGAGAGACCAAACGCAGACTGGGTGACCGCTTTGTGGAACACCTTCGGTCTGTCCGCAAGCATGACCCAGACCTCCCTGTCGCTTGTCATTTCAACACTCCACCCTGCTCTCATGCCCACATGTCCGTCCTTGGCCTGCTGCATTGTTCCAGTGAAGCTCAACGCAAACTGGAGGAACAGCACCTCATCTTCCGACTAGGCACTTTACAGCCTTCCGGGCTGAATATTGAGTTCAACAACTTTAGATCATGAACTCTCTCCTCCATCTTTACCCCTTTTTAAATTTTTTAAAAATGTTTTTATTCTTTTTTCCCAACACCACCACCCATCCACCACCACCCCCCCACACCTCTTCCCACCCCACCCCCCCCACCCCCACCCACACCTCTCCCCCACCCCGCCCCCCCCCACAGGGCCACCTGTCACTGGTTTCTATGTTGTGCTTGCACAGAGCACTGACCCTTGTTCTGCTGTTAACACATTCTGCCATCTTACCTTTATGCCACTATCAGCACCTTCTTTAGTCTTTAACGCCAGCATTAACACTTCCTTTGCCTTGTGTCCATGACATCTTTGTCAGTCGCTCCTGAGCTCCCACCAATCCATGACCTTGTGTTTTGCAGCACCTGCTGCACCCTCTCTTAAACAGTATAGAATCCATCGGGCTTCTACTTCTCTTTAGCTCTGAAGAAGAGTCATATGGATTCGAAACATCTCTATCTCCACAGATGCTGCCAGGCCTGCTGAGTTTTTCCAGCGTTTTCTGTTTTTATTCCAAAATGACAGGGTCTTGTCCAGTCTTTGTGTTTCATTAAACGCGTTGTATTGCTCAATCCTTCGTAATATTTCTACCGATTTATATCTTGTAAAGGTCTTCCACTCTCCATTGACTGCAGCCAGACCAACATAATCTCTTCAGATCGTCCCCTGCAGCTTGAAAGCTCCTCTCTAGTCTCATTTTATATCTCCTGACTACGGGTAGAAATTACAGTACAGAACTCAGCTGACTACATTTCCGTGAGTCACTAATTTCAATTCCCGTCATTTATATCTTCATACGCTTTTGTTTTCCTTTGGCGAATAGTGGGGAAGGGTTGAAAGGATGAGCAGCAGGCTAATTACCAACCTATTAAATTGCATCGCAAACACTCCTTTCGGAGCCAACAGGTTCTGCAGTGGGGCTTGGACTCAGAGGTTCTGGCTCAGAGGTAGGAGGCACTGCCAACCAAGTCACAAGAGCTCCTCCCAAAGCTTGTTCTTGGAAACTCTGGATTTTCCAGGATTGTCCCAGGCGTTGGCTTCCTGTTTCCTGTCCCGGGCATGGGCTTCCCAGGACACCCTTTGGCCTGGATTCCTCCGGGCAGTAAGTGAAGAAACTGCCCACAGTCTCCTCTTGCTGCTTCCTGAGCATCGTTGGTGTCTGCAGCACAGTCCACACACAAAGGCATTCAGCCGCAAGGGAGCAGCTGTACCTGGGCCCCAGGGGAAGGGAGAGTCCTGGGGTCCAGTCTCATTAGCAAACCCCACCTCCCAACAACCCCCCCACCACCACCCCTCCTCTAGTAGAAAGTCCCTTCTTTCATCCCCACCAAAGCCAGTCACCCTGGTGAGAACCATCAGCATGGTAGCACTCCTTTCATGCTGCCTTGCAGTGTTGATCAGCAAGAGTTCAGAACTCCCTTTGTATTGCCTTCCAGTTTTAACCAACATGATGCGTTTTTATAAATGATAATTCAGAACAAAATAATAGCCACTTGGGCAAATGTAGGTTGACAAAGAAAGCCAATACAGATTTGCCAAGGGCAAATCATGTTTAACTAGCTTGCTTGAGTTTTTAGATGAGGTAACAGAGAGGGTTGATGAGGGTAATGCCATTAGTGCTGTGTGCATGGATTTCCGAAAGGCATTTGATAAAGTGCCACACACAGACTTGTGAGTGAAGTTAGAGCTCATGGAATAAAGGGGACAGAGCAACATGGATAAGAAATTGGCCGAGTGACAGCAAATAAAAAGTCGTGGTGAACAGTTGTTTCTCAGACTGGCAAAGTCTTATGGTTGAGTTCCCTCGTGGTCGATGTTCAGACCCATTGCTCTTCCTCATACCAATCGCCTGGAGCTTGGTGTACAGCAGACAATTCCAAAATTCATAGGTGATACAGAACTTGGAAGAATTGTGAATTGTGAGGACAATAGTATAGAACTTCAAAAGAATATAGACAGGTTGGTGGAATGGGCAAACAAGTGACGGTGTAATTTAATACAGTGAAGTCTTTACTGATTCATTTTGGTAGGAATAATGGAGAGAGACAATATAAAGTGTACAATTCTAAACGGGGTGCAAGAGCAGAGGGACCTGTATGTAAACGTACACAAATCACTGAAGATGGCTGGCTAGGTTGAGAAAGCAGTTCATAAAGCACACAGTATCCTGGACTTCATCAATAGGGGCAGAAACTACAAAAGCAAATAGGTTATGTTAAACTTGTATAAAACGCTGGTTCGGCCTCAGCTGGAGTATTGCATCCAATTCTGGGTATCGCATTATAGGAAGGATGCAAAGGCACTGGAGGCAGTGCAGAAAAGATTCACGAGAATGGTTCCAGGGATGAGGAACTTCAGTTATCTGAATAGACTGGAGAAGTTGGGGATTGTTTTCCTTGGAGAAAAGAAGGTTGAGAGGAGATTTGCTCGTAGTCATCAAAAACATGAGGGGTCTGGACAGAGTAGATATGGAGAAACTGTTCCCATGCATGAAAGGATCATGAGCTAGAGGGCACAGATTTAAAGTAATTGGCAAAAGCAGCAGTGGCAACATAAGGAAAAAACCTTTTTATGCAGCGAGTGCTTCTGATCTGCAATGCCCTCCATCAAAGTGTGGTGAAGGTAGGTTCAATTAAGAATTTCAAGAGGAGGTTGGATGATTAGCTGAAAAGGAAGATGTGCAGGGCTACATGGAGAAGGCATGGGAGTGGCACTAAGTGAATCACTCCTTCAACGAGCCAGCACAGACACGAAGGGCCAAATGGCCTCCTTCTGTATTGCAACCATTCTACGATAGGTCTTGGAGTGAGTCAAAACTCTACAACGTGCTGACTTGGAGATGAAAGTGTTACTTGTCGAGCTAACCTTGCAGGTCCATTGAACATTCCACACAAATCATTGGGCCAATAATATGCAACTATTTATTTCCTTCAATAAAACTCTCCCGACTCCAGATAAAAAGTCATCAAGTGCGTAATCGATTGTAACTGAAGCAGAAGTTGTATTACACTCACTGTCAGCTACTCTGCCCTCTAATTTGCACTCTTGGCAGTGAGCAATGGAACCTTCTGGATTAGCCACTGAGCGGTACGTCACTCATAACATGTCCCTCAACTGTACACAGATTCTTCTTAAATGGTCTTGCCTCTCACAGGCTTGGTCTCTTGAGGGTTTGTGGTCAGGAAAATGGAGTCTGCATGGATTTTTTGGTCAGCGTTTTAAAGGAGGGCAGTGTTTTTTCTGAAACTGCCCCCTGCAAAACATGTAAACTCTTCACAGCAGTGCCCAAATGAAAATGTAAGATCACAGCCACAGGTCTTAGAGAAGCATCCAGAAGGTCCACACGAGAGAAGCAACAACGTGTGGATTATCTGATTTGCCGGACAGTTAAAAGTCTTAAACTTTGGTTCTGATTCAAATGCATCAGTTTCACAAATCCCACATTATGAAAAGAATCTCGCTTCTGGCCTTCATTTCCTGGGCGCGGCACTCAACTTCTTGTTTGAAGCAACATCTCGGAAGCCACACGCGTAGCTCGAAAGCTGCAAGCTTGGTAGAGGTTTCTTTACTTACCTTTCAGGCCTCCCAACACCACGTGGCGCTGCCTTTCCTCTGAACTGCGTCTCCCAGCTCCATTCCTGTGCGTTAGATTTTGGGCTCGTTTCCCTGGTGAGAAGAAGGATCTTGTCAAAGGACTGCGTGTGACGGAATCCGTGGTTTCAAAGCTTGTACTTTTTGAGACAGGCTCTAACTGAAAAGGGGAGCCGGTTAAGGAAACTGACCTTTCCGGTTTCTAAGGAAACTCTGAGCGATCGGAAAGCACAACTTCTGGGGAGACTGAAACTGGTTGAAACATATAAAAGGACACAGGGTCATCAGAGCTCAGCAGGTGATGACTCCAGTGAAAAAGACAGAGGCTAGACCTGCAAGCAAAATTACAGCTGCTGGAGCTGTTCCTGGTACTTGAAGACGACATTGGTGGATCTACACCATCCAGAACATAGTGGGCACAGTTGCGGAGGTTCTGCAGACGTGTGCCATTTTTGGTAAAGACCGTGCCTGTGGAACTCGGGTTGGTTGTGTGCTGCTGTCGGCTTGCAGTTCAGGCCACACCCTAGAAGAAGAGGAGCTGAAATTCTTCATGAGGAAGGCAGAGTTTTGAAGAATTTTGTGACCGAGATTGATGACGTATCTGCTCAATGGACGGCCGAGCCAATTTGTAATATCTGTCTTAGCTGTATCTATAATTTAATGTGTAATTTATAGTTATAATCGACTGTAATATGCCTGTTAATTCATGTTTAACTTCTGTTGATTCTGGGTTTTAGAGTGTAGGTTATTACCCAAGATAGCATTTAGTGTTTGCTTTGTTTGATTCTTGTATATTGAAAATTCTTAAATTTAATTTGCGGAATCTTTCAGTGAATAGCTGGGATTTCAGATTTCATTTTTTTTAAACGGTTACCCGTCTTGACCGAGATCATAACAAGTGGGAAAAGGAGTTATGGCAGGTGGGGGATACCAGGAAGTGGAGCTTTTCCTTCAGGAAGAATATAGTGGTGTGGGATTGGGGATGAGGTTGTTGAGAGGGAACGAAGGTTGATCAGGTCATGGAATGGGTTACCCATGAGAATGACACGATGTGGGGGTGCAGTTGAAGGAATGGTGGGGTGGGAAGTAAGCGGGATAGGGGTGGGGAAGCAGCCGCAAGAAGAATAAGCAGGGATGAATGGCAGAAACACCGACAGGACAGTGAGGAGTTAAGAAGGAAATGTGAAAGGAAAGTGATCAGATGTATGATAGGAGTGAAGTAGGGAAGGGACAGGCATGCGAATATGTGAAGCCAAGGGAATGGTAGGACAGTGGAGACACAGCAAGGATAGAGTGAAGCAGGAGGATATGTGAAAGCAACTACAGTTTCCCTACCAGTTATTCCACTCCCACTAAATGCCAACTCAGAGTAGCTCCCTTCCCAGAATCTGCTAGGTGAATGAGAAACAGCAAGAGGCAGAGGCACACAGACAGAAAACCAGGACAAAGATAGAGCAAAAGAGAAGGCAAAGAGAAACAGAGATTGAAGTGGACAAGAGGCCAAGAAAAGACACACAAAGCGCCATTAACTTGACAGACAGATAAGAGAGAGACCATATTCTCTCATTCACCACAACTCACTTGCACATAGCTGTATAAGAGTAATCCTGAACGTGGTGCTCCATCGGTAATGTCACAGTCTGTTACAAATACAAAGGAATCTCATGATACTGTGTGAAAAGAAGACAGAGGGATGAGCTGGTGGAAGTCCTCAGGATTATGAAAGGGCTTTTTACAGAATCCATGTGGGAACGATGTTTCCACTTGTGGGAAAGAGCAGAACCTGAGGCCATACATAGGAGTTGGTCACCAATATATCCAATCGGGAAAGTGAGGAGAAACTTCTTTACTCAGAGGTTGGTGAGATCGTGCAACTCCCCTGTACAGGGAACAGTTGAGGTGAACAGTATAGACACATTTAGGGGGTAGCTGGATAAGGGAGGAAGGAGCAGAATGATATACCGATAGGGTGAGATGCAGTGAGGTGAGAGGAGACTCAAGTGGAGCATAAAGACCATCTTGGGCCACTTGGGCTGACTGCCCTGTTTTTTTCAGTGCTGTAAATACTGTGTTGCAAATTTCTGATCACTAACTCATCTCAGAACAGGGCCAGAGTTAGCTCCCACGGCTTTAAGGAGCAAGGCAAGGTTTGCTGCTTCACATCACGAGCCTATCAAACCACCAGTGAGCGACACCACAGGAGATCCAATAACGGCGGGAATAATCCGTTGTTTTATAGTGATCAAGCAAAGGAAACTGGAATCAAGTAATAGATGAGTAGAAATTTCCTCCAACTCAATATTGGGAAGAGCGAAGTCATTGTCTTTAGCTGCCACTGCAAACTCCATGCCTTCACCCCTAAGTCCTTGGAACTGTCTGAGAATAAGCCAGACCGTTTACAGCCTTGGGGTAAAATATTGGGCTGGTTGGGCGGGCGTGTGCCCAACCCAAACGAGCGTAAGGTGACATGTGACGACATTGGGCAAGTGTCCCCACCTCATTGGGGTACCCAGGCGATATTTCGATTGGCAGGCACGCACCAGAGTTGGCAGTGCGCCCGCGCCAACAATTAAGCAGCCTGTTAAGGCCTTTTAATGAAGTCATTGATTCAAATTTTTCACTGCCCATCCAACCATTCAGTCGTCAGGCGGGCGAAAAGGCCAAGCGCCCTTTGCAGTTCTGGCAAAACCTCATCCACGGGCGGGATGAGGTTTCGACCAGTGATTTTTAAAAAATTTTAAACTTTTAACACTCACGTTTAACATATCCCTGCTCATGTGACAGAGGGGACACGTTTTCATTATTTTTAATACGTTTAATTTTTTATTTTAAAAATCTTCAGCTGCCTCAGGGAGCTTTGACTGCACAGACCCCCACACATGCGTGAACTTTCACCCTCGCGCTCCTCCCGCCAACCCCCCACCCTGGCAGCGCTGAGCGCGCGTGGCAGTCAGTGTCTGACCGCGGGCAATGGTCGGTTTCCCGATTGCTCCCAGGCCCGCCCGCCAAGCCCGCCCAACCACAGGAAAATCCTGGCCTTGGCGTTGTATTTGACCCTGAGTGTCCCACCACGTGTTTGCAACAACGCTCAGACCTCCTATTTCTACTCCTGCAACATCGCCCCACTCCACCTCTGCCTGGACACATCTGCTGCAGAAACCCTCGTCCATACCGCACGTACCTCCCAACCTGACTATCCCGACGCACTCCCAGCCAGCCTGCCAAAGTCTGCCCTCTGTAAGATTGAGGTTACGCTAAGCTCTGCTGTGCATGTCCTAACACGCTGCAAGTTCCATCACCCAGTGCCCGGCTCTCAACTCTGGCTGGATATGTTGCAGGAGGTATCGGTGGAAGTGATGTCACGGAAAGCGGACAGTGCGTTGCTAAGGGAGTGCACATGAGGAAAACAAACCAAGTTTAATTCGGCAGAGGGGACGACTTTGCAGTGGGGGCGAATCATGATTAAAGTTTAGAGGGAACACAATGCGGTTTACTCACTCTCAATGGGCTCGGTGCAGGATCGGACACCATGGTTTCCAACAGGGATATTAAAAGCTGCTGAAACTGAGGCGAAATTAATTGTTTTCTGTCTCCCCATCTCTGTTTTTTTTTAATGAAGTGAAGTGTTCAGAAGCCCCGCTCGCACCAATCACATCCGGACCAATGCTCACTGCTCACGCCCAATGTCTCAATGAAATTCAAACCCTACCAACCCCATCATAGCCTACTAAAATCCCAGCCAATCGGAGTCCTGCTGGCTACTTTTTTTGCTTTAAGGTTTGAGTTTGATTGGACAGCACTGCACTGGATGTGATGTCACCACGTAGCAATGCCGCAAGGCACTATGAGGTATTGTAGTTTCTTTCCCGCCTTGGTGGTTGCTGATGATGAATAATGGGCCGGACTTGTTTAATATCTCCCGCGTTGCTTTCTTTGGCCACTGGGAGACTGATGCCGGTTCCAGTAGACTCACGGCCATTGCCGGAGGGTTGGCAACCCTACGCTGTGCTCACCGACCATTAGCTCCCGGTTAAACAAGGCCTGAACTTCAAAATTCTCATCCTTGCTTTCAAATCCCTCCATGGTCTAGGCCACCCCCATCTCTGTAATCACTTTCTATAATGCTCCAACTCTGGCCTCGTGTGCATCACCTGATTATCATTACACCATTGGCGGCCATGGCTTCAGCGACCTGGGCCCCAAGTTCTGGAACTCTCCACTTAAACCGCTCTACCTTTCTGCCTCTCTTTCTCTCTCTCTCCTCCTTTAATGTGCTCCTTAAAACCTACCTCTTTGAGAAAGTTTTAGAATATCGTAAGATCATAACAAAATTCGGCCCATCTTGCCTGCTCTGCCTGTCAATGTAACCATGCCTGATTTGTTTGTGCCCTTAATTCCACTTTCTTGCTTTCCCCCCTCCGTAACCTTTGACTCCCTCGTAGATCAAAAATCTGTCCAACTCAGCCTGAATTTATTCATTGACCCAGCCTCCAGTGCTCTCTGGGTTAGAGAATTCCAGAGACTAACGACCCTCTGAGAGAAGAAATTCCAGCTCCTATCCATCTTAAATGGGAGACTCTTATTTTGAAACTGTGCTCCCTCGTTCTAGGTTCCCCCCGCAAGATGAAACATCCTCTCAGCACCTACGCTGTCAAGGCCCCTCAGAATCTTATACGTTTCAATAAGATCACCTCTCATTCTTCTAAACTCCTGTGAGTGTAGGCCCAACCTGCCCAACCTTTCCTTACAAAACAACTCCTTAATCCCAGGAATCTGCCTAGTGAACCTTCTCTGAACTGCCTCCAATGCAAATATGTCCTTCCTTAAGTAGAGACCAAATCTTTTCACAGTACTCCAAATGCAGTCTCACCTATGTCCTGTACAGTTGTTGTAATACTTCCCTATTTTTATACTCCATCCCCCTCACAATAAAGGCCAACATGTTATTTCCCTTCCTGCTTACTTGCTGTATCTGCATGCTAACTTTGTGTGATTCATGTACAAGGACATCCAGATCCCTCTGTGCTGCACCATTCTGCAGTCTCTCTCCATTTAAATAATATTCTGCCTCTCTATTCTTCCTCCCAACCTCACATTTTCCCACATTATACTCCAAATGCCAACATTTTTCCCACTCATTTAACCGATCTATATCCTTTTGCAGACTCTTTGTTCCCTCCTCACAGCTTGCTTTCCTACCTATCTTTGTAACATCAGTAAATCTGGTGACAATACGGTCGCCATATCCTCTGTCCATGTGAATATATCACCCCCAGCACCATGACCTCTTATCTTGTGTAGGTTGTGTTGTTACCTTATCAAATGCCTTTTGGAAATCCAAATATACTGCAAGTATTGGGTCCCTTTATCCAGTATTCTCAAAGAACTGGACAAAATTTATCAAACACGATTTCCCTTTCACAATACCATGTTGACTCTGCCTGATTGTATTTTGATTTTCTACATGTTCTGCTATTGCCTCCTTAATAATGGGTTCTATAATTTTCCCGATGATAGACGTTAGACTAACTGGCCCATAGTTTCCTGTTTTCTGTCTCCCTCCTTTCTCCAACAGAGGTGTTAGATTCGCTATTTTCCAATCCGCTGGGACCTTTCCAGAATACAGGGAATTTGGGATATTGCAAACAATGCATCCAGTATCTGTGCAACCACTTCTTTTGAGACCCTTGGGTGCAGGCTATCAGGGTCCTGGTAACTTATCAGCCTTTAGTCCCATTAGATTTCCCAGTACTTTTTCTCTAGTGATAGTGATTGTAGTCAGTTCCTCCCTCTCTTTAGCCTCTTGATTTTCTACTATTCTTGGGATTTTTTTTGTGTCTTCCACTGTGAAGACAGATAGAAAAGATATGTTCAAAGTGTCTGCCACTTCCTTGTTTCCCATTATTAATTCCCCAGTCTCGGTCTCTTAGGGGCCAATGCTCACTTCAGCTATTCCTTTCCTTTTGATATACTTGATGAAGCTTTTACTGTCTGGTTTTGTATTTCTTGCCAGTTTTTTCTCATATTATCGTGGTTTCCTTTCCCAATATCTCCATCTGTGGTTTGGTATTGAATTTTATTGACAGTGCTCCTGTGAACCATTGTGCTGTTGAAAGTGCCATATAAGTACCATTTGTTGTTGTTGTGGTTGCAAACGAATTCAGCAATGTTGCACTTAAAGGTCTTTCTCAAAAGGAAACTCCCAGTGGGAACTCAGAGTGTGCCTAGTGAAGGCTGTGGTTGGTTTTACGTTTACCAGGGAACAACTGGAGTTCCCCGACCAGTCACTTGTTCCAGCAAATCTCACGCAAACCTCAACCAAATATTTCTCAGGCGCTTTCCCAACTCTCTCGAATTTTGTTTTATAAACAGAGAACCTTACAGGCCAAGAGGCCATTCAGCCAGCCCAACATGCCTTTGCTAGCTCTTTGAAAGAATGATCCAATTCACCCAACTCACCTGCTTTTTCCTCATAGCCCTGTAAATCTTAGCTTTTCAAGTATTCATCCAATTGTCTTTTGAAACTTACTATTGAATCTGCCTCCACCATCTTTTCTGGCAGCACATTCCAGGTCACAACAGCTCAATGGGACAAAATCTTGTCCAAGGCGTTGATGTCCAACCCCTTCCCGTCTAAGCAAACCCCATAGGGCTAGAGAGGCCAAATTCCATTTTCATCCAACAGAATTAAAGTGTTTTTTATAATGCCCACTATATTTTCTGTGGTTCTCGTATTTAGTCCATGCCTAGAATATAAATGAGCTGTGTGACCAGACCATAACATTTGGGGGTTCCTGATCCCCTGCCAATATCCAAGGCTGCTGGGGGAGTAAATAGTGAAGCTTTCACTATTTAAGTATTGATTCAGAATTGTAATCCATTTGACTGTGATATTTGGCATTGGGTTTAATCTAAACTGCCCATTAATGATTTTACAGCCCACAGTAAGATCACTGGAGAGCAATACTGGGTGTGGTGTAAAACAGCATTCCCTCAATCCCACCAAGCCCATGGAATTCTGGACTGGAACATTCAGTTTAAACGTCGCTCTTATCGTTTGTGCAATCTTCTTGCAAATGAGTTTACCATGATGCAGAACTAAACCAAAGTGCTTTTTACTTCGGCATAACTAAGCAATGACTTCAGGACCCAGGGCATCAGACGCAAGCAAACACTTTAGAAGAGAGAGAGAGAGCGACATAATTTGCAGGAAGATCAATCAGTTCAAACGTTTCAACTAAAAGGGCCATAAACCTTCATGTTAAGTCTCACACGCTTGCAATGTACCAACAACCAATTTTAAAGCTCTCCAGTTCAACCAACAACATTCCTGAAATGCTGACTTGTGCTTGCTGTGCCCATGCATGCTACAGTCTTCAGCACCTTGCCTACGTGAGCACTCTTCATGCACCAGCTCATGTCAGGATGCTATCAATCCATCTTTACTCATTTTTCAGTTGACGTTGGCAGGGCCTCACGAGCAAAGATACGTCAGGTCACCAATGGCAGGAGTTTGGTGGGGGGGGGCGCGTGGGTGAGGCAAGGGGTGGGGCAGGGAGAGGGGGGAGAGTGGTGGTTGAATGTCAAGTAATAAAACATCCTGGAATGCATCCAAGCCACATTATACACCCTACTACTGACCGACTGGTCTAAGACATTAGTGCACTCGTGTGTTACAGTGACGTGCTATGAGATGTGATCTAATGACTGGAGGATCATATCAAACAACACATCCCTTCGGCTGTTCACAGTGGGCAGTGCACTGACCGTACTCAGTCATCCTGTGCTGGCAAAACTTAGAACATAATGTCCAACATTAGATGTTATTCCACAATTGGACAGCACTTGCTGAACAATCCCAAGTGTGCTAAGAATTACACTAACAACCAATTTAAGATTATCAGTTGGGCTAGCAATGTGCTTCACTTAAACTTGCTAAAAGCTGCATATATTCAGACACAGGGACCTGTCCTCTGTTGCCAAAAGGAACATGTCCAGGCATTGTACCTGTTTTAAATTAAACAACAGAATGGGGGGACACTTGTTCCCTGGTGTATTCTCAAGGACAACACCTCGACCAGAGTCGACTTGCCAGTCAATCAGCACCCTTTTCTCATGCAGTATATATTGTTGCTGTCTTTGAAATTTGACATTCTTGTGTCTGTCCTGATGAGTGCAAGATGAAAAGCTTCAACAGTGTGTCTCGTTCCTCAGCAACACTCAACTTCTGTATGACCAAAACAACTATTGTTATAAGCTATGTTCAGAATTCCCTAAATATAGCAGGCTGTCAGGATAAGTGTGGAGATATGAGGGGGATACAATTCAAAATAGCAACCCAAGTAGCTTGATTAGAGATCTAGCTACAAGCTGTTTACTTAGCAAGAGACTAGACACGCTATGGATTGCACAGGAATAATTCAGCGATTATAATGTCGAAACTTTCTCATTTTTCTTTACATCAAAACTCAATTTCTCTGTCCCCAGCAGCCTCCTTTGTTCCAACTCACTCTCAGGTCCACAACCTTTAACCCTGCAATAACAAATTGCATTGATGTAGCACCTTTAATAAAATAAAGCAGCCCTGGGCACTTGACAGGACCATTTTCACACAACATACAAATGGAAATAGATGAGAGAGAGAGAGGGAGAGAGAAAGGAAAGTAGAAATAGCGAGAAAGAAATTCCTTCTTTCTGTTCATGTGAATCATGAAAATTACAACTGCAGTGTAGGACATCACTGCAGGAGTTCCTCAGGGTAGTGTCCTCGGCCCAACCATCTTCAGCCGCTTCATCAATAATAACCTTCCTTCCATCATAAGGTCAGAAGTGGGGATGTTCACTGATGATTGCACAATGTTCAGCAGCATTCATGACTCCTCAGATACTGAAGCAGTCCATGTCCAAATGCAGCAAGACCTGGACAATATCCAGGCTTGGGCTGACAAGTGGCAAGTGACATTCATGCCACACAAGTGCCAGGCAATGACGATCTCCAACAAGGGAGGATCCAACCATTGCCCCTTGACATTCAATGGCATTGCCATCACTGAATCCCCCACTATCAACACCCTGGGAATTACCATTAACCAGAAACTGAACTGGACCAGCCATATAAACAAAAACAAAAACAAAAATACCTGGAAAAACTCAGCAGGTCTGACAGCGGAGAGGAGCACAGTTAACGTTTCGAGTCCGTATGACTCTTCAACAGAACTGGTATTTTTGTTTTTGTTTTTGTTTTGGATTTCCAGTATCCGCAGTGTTTTGCTTTTATCTTAGCCATATAAACATTGTGGCTGCAAGAGCAGAGCAGGTCAGAAGCTGGGAATCCTGCGGTGAGTGACTCACCTCCTGACTCCCCAAAGCCTGTCCACCATCTACAAGGCACAAGTCAGGAGTGAGATGGAATACTCTCCCCTTGACTGGATGAGTGCAGCTCCAACAACACTCAAGAAGCTCGACACCATCCAGGACAAAGCAGCCCGATTGACTGGCACCTCATCCCCCGCCTTCAACATTCACTCCCTCCATCACTGAAGCACAGTGGTAGCAGTGTGTACCAACTACAAGATGTACTGCAACAAATCACCAAGAGTCCTTCGACAGCACCTTCCAAACCTGCAACCTCTACAACCTTGAAGGACAAGAGCAGCAGGTGCATGGGAAAAATGGGTGCAAGTTCCCCTCCAAGCTGCACCCCATCCTGACTTGGAAATATATCGCCGTTCCTTCACTGTTGCTGGGTCAAAATCTGGGAACTCCCTTCCTAACAGCACTGTGGGTGTACCTACACCACATGGATTGCAGCGTTCAAGAAGGCAGCTCACCACCACCTTCTCAAGGGCAATTGGGGATGGGCAATAAATGCTGGCCCAGCCAGTGAAGCCCATGTCCCATGATTGAATAAAAAAGGACAAATAAATCATGAACGAAATCATAAGTGTTGTCAACACTGCCCATGGTGTTTTGTGAAGTAACCAAACATCCAGTCATTGTCAGAAGGGAAACTTATTTACTCAAGCGTAATTTTTTGTGCCGTCAATCTGCCTGGATTGGATTGGATCGGATCCGATTGGATTGGATTGGATTGGATTGGATCTGATTGGATTGGATTGGATCGGATCCAATTGGATTGGATTGGATTGGATTGGATTGGATTGGATCGGATCCAATTGGATTGGATTGGATTGGATCGGATCCAATTGGATTGGATTGGATTGGATCGGATCCAATTGGATTGGATTGGATTGGATTGGATCGGATCCGATTGGATTGGATTAGATTGGATTGGCTGGCCATTTCCATTGGCTTGTAAAACAGGGCGAGCTATAAAACTGAAAGGTAATCAATTGGACAACTCATTGCCTTTGATCCTCCACTGGCGTTACACCAACTGCACCAATAGTGCAGCTTTTGACAGCTGCCTCAGAGGCCTCATGTGAACAATCACATCTTATATTTATATCGACCCCTCAACATATTAAAACGTCCCATGGTGCTTCACAGGAGCATGTTAAAACAAAGTGCAATATCGAGCCACATAAGGAGATATTGGGTCAGATGACCAAAAGCTTGGTCAAAGAGGTTGATTTTAAGGAGTGTCTCAGAATGCGAGGGGGAGAGGTAAGGAGGGAATTCCAGAGCTTGGGGCCTCAGCAGCTGAAGGCACGGCCACCAATGGTAGAGTGATTGTGTTTGGGAATGCACAAAAGGCCAGAATTAGAGGAGCGCAGATACCTCAGAGGGTTGTAGGGTTGGAGGAAATTACAGAGATAGGGAGGGGTGAGGCCATGGAGGGATCTGAAAACAAGGTTAAGAATTTTAAAAATCAGGATGTTGCTCAGGCAACACCCAGTGATAGAACATTCCAGTTGACTGAAAAGATCAAACAAGGTCCAAATGTACTTTAGTTGATTATAAATGGGCTTCACCCTTGAGTGTGAAAGTATAGATTTTCATTTACAAGACTGAGTGTGATTAACAGCCAGGTCCCAATGATTTTCCATCAGATATTGCAGTGTCATTACAAGAATAAAATTCTTAACTTGCATTCTGCGTTGTTAAATATTTCAATATACAGTTTTATGTTTCTATAATTGCAATGCATTAATGTCTAATAGAATTCCCCATTATCTTCGAGCAGAATAAATCTTCAGCCTTTAGCAAATATAGAAACTGCAGATTAGTAGATGTAAAAACACCGCTCGATGAAACATTCTCTCTTTTCAACTTCATATTTCAGCCCCTTCTTATATTTCCCTTTTGATTCAGAACAATCCAGTCATTCTTTGAACAATTGTTTCAGAAGGGGTGGCAAGTGGGCATTTTTTTTTTTTTAAATTCTTCCATGGGATGGGAGTATCACTGGCAAGGCCAGCATTCGTGGCCCAGTTCTAATTGCCTTTGAGAGGGTGACGGGCCAAAGAGTGCGGTCAACAACAGGAGGCCCAGCGGCTTTGACATTCACACCAGGGCAGCTCCGAGGCAAGTCTGGCCGGATGCAGCCAGATACCTCACTTCAAGAAGTCCCTGCAGAGGAATCCCTTTCCACTGTGCCCGAAGGATAATCAGAGAGCGTGACGGAGAGGGCTTATGTTTGGGGCTGTGGATTCCACAGATTGGAGAAGTGAATTTGAAAAACAGGAAGCCGGGCAGTTTTTCAGGTTGGAATACTTCCTTTACTTCAACAAATAAGATAGGATTATTGTGGCATTCATTCACTTGTGCTAACTTATGTGAAGACTTGACAGAAATTACTCTGGTCCAAATTAATGCCTTTATCGCTTCCTGCACTCTTCTCACCGGCCTCGCTGCCTTTGCCCTTCAAGAATGTCCCTGTTAGCATCCTTCCCAAAATCCCATCACCTTTCCCGAAATACCATCGTTCTCTCCCAAAGCTCCCATCACGCTTCGACACACCAAGGGTGCCTGACATCCCCACACTCCAGCGGGCTGATTGGAAGGCCCTTGCAGCATTGTCGGAACAACTGTCTCCATCTTCTCCAACCCATCTTTCAATCAGGCTTTCCACTCATCTAAGACCTAGTTCCCCATCGTTGGCCCAGGCCATCATCACACCAGGGCTTCCAGAGGCCCTGCCCTGCCCTCCAAAACTCCTTCATGCTTCCCAACTTCCTTGCACAGCTTCAACTACTCTCTTATTACCCTTCTCTTTGACTGCACATTCACTCGCTCCTTGACTTCCATTTCCACCCCCGGCCATTTATTTGAAGCATGATAGAGCAGTGCGTTCTGACTGAATAGCACAAACTAAAATAAAAACAGAAAATGCTGGAAAAACTCAGCAGGTCTGGCAGCATCTGCGGAAAGAGAAACGTTTCCAGTCCGTATGACTCTTCCTCGAGGCTAAAGAGAAGTAGAAATCTGATGGCTTTTATACTTTTTAAGAGGGGGTGGAGCAGGTGGAGCAAAACGCAAGGTCAGAGATTGGTGGGAGCTCAGGAGAGACCGACAAGGATGAGGTCACAAGGCAAAGGGAGTGAGTGTTAATGGTAGCGTTAAAGACTAAAGAAGGTGCTGATAGGTAAGATAGCAGAATGTTAACAGCAGAACAAGGGTCAACACTCTGTGAAAGAACCACATAGAAACAAGTGACAGATGGCCCTGTGATGGTGGGGTGGGTGAGTGGGGGGGTTGGTGGGTTGGTAAGAGGTTGGGGGGAAAGGACTTTAAAAAGTATTTTTAAAATGTTTTAAATGAATAAATAAATCAAACTAAATTTTCAAAATAAATAAATAAACTTTTTAAAAATGCATTAAAAAAGACGTAAAGATGGAGGAGAGAGTTCATGGTCTGAAGTTCTTGAACTCTAGGGTTGTTGAACAATGTGTTTCTGGCGAGAGGCAGTTTCACTTGATGCAAAGGAAAACTTGATGTTGGCCATAAAGCACTTTGATAGGTCCTGAGGTAGTGATAGGTGCTAGATAAATGTAGGTCTCTCTTTTTTTCTTTTCGATACATACTTTAATCAAGATTCAGTGACAATGGGCATGTTTAGATAAACATGGGCGGAGAAGAAATCAGTCAACGAAACGTTGACTGATTTCTTCTCCGCCGATGCTGCCAGACTTGCTGAGTTTTTCCAGGTAATTCTGTTTTTATTTTGTTTTGGATTTCCAGCATCCGCAGTAGCTTTTAGCTTTTTGTTTTTATCTTTAGATAAACATGGCTGGCGACAAATAAAAAAATAAAAATCTAGAAATATGGGACAGAGAATGTTGCAAACAAACAATAGATCAGTTTGTATATCAGTCTGTACTCGGAGAAACAATGGAATGATTTCTTTTAGGCCTTATTTTGAATCCAAGGAAGATTTCTACTCAAAACATTAAGTTTCTTTGCCTCCCTGACAGCTGTAGAGTGACCAGCAATGTCTTTCCAGCCTTTTCATCGTGGTTAGTGAGTTGCAGAAACTCAGTACATTAACAAATTCATTAAACATGCTGAAATAATCAGTGATTTCCCAATTAACATGAATGTATGCAAGGCTGTACTGCTGTTTGGGAAATTAATATTCCAATACAATGGATGAAACGCCCAACATACTCATGAGGTTACTTGTTTCAGTGAGTAAGTATAGCACAATGTTTAATTCAGGGCCTTTGCTGATAGATTTACTCTGCAGCTCAGACCAGGCAACTTCATTGACATTTCCCATGGAGGAAAAATGTCACTTTTAATATTTTCAGAATGACAAACAACCACTAGCTACAACAAGAATATCCCTATTTCAGTCATGAATACACGCTATCCGCCGTGTCCCTCAACCATACCTGCTATTGCTTGTGAGGCCTCCTTATCCACCATCTCCACTTATCCCTCAATCCCACCTACCCACCATCTCCCCATATCCCTCATTCCCACCTACCCACCATCTCCTCATATCCCTCAATCCCACCTACCCACCATCTCCCCATATCCCTCATTCCCACCTACCCACCATCTCCTCATATCCCTCAATCCCACCTACCCACCATCGCCTCATATCCCTCAATCCCACCTACCCACCATCTCCCCATATCCCTCAATCCCACCTACCCACCATCTCCCCATATCCCTCAATCTCTCCTACCCACCATCTCCCCATATCCCTCAATCCCACCTACCCACCATCTCCTCATATCCCTCAATCCCACCTACCCACCATCTTTGCATATCCCTCATTCCCACCTATCCACCATCTCCTCATATATCTCAATCCTACCTACCCACCATCTCCTCATATATCTCAATCCTATCTACCCACCATCTGCTCATATATCTCAATCCTACCTACCCACCTTCTCCCCATATCCCTTAATCCCACCTTCCCACCATCTCCCCATATCCCTCAATCCCACCTACCCACCATCTCCCCATATCCCTCAATCCCACCTATCCATGTTCTCCCCATATCCCTCAATCCCACCTTCCCACCATCTCCCCATATCCCTCAATCCCACCTATCCACGTTCTCCCCATATCCCTCAATCCCACCTATCCACGTTCTCCCCATATCCCTCAATCCCACCTATCCACGTTCTCCCCATATCCCTCAATCCCACATATCCACCTTCTCCCCATATCCCTCAATCCCACCTATCCACGTTCTCCCCATATCCCTCAATCCCACATATCCACCTTCTCCCCATATCCCTCAATCCCACCTATCCATGTTCTCCCCATATCCCTCAATCCCACCTTCCCACCATCTCCCCATATCCCTCAATCCCACCTATCCACGTTCTCCCCATATCCCTCAATCCCACATATCCACCTTCTCCCCATATCCCTCAATCCCACATATCCACCTTCTCCCCATATCCTTCAATCTTCACAATTACCTTCCATGGTAGATTATCCCAAACATTTGGGGTTGAAAGCTGTTCACTTTCCTCCTAACTCCTAAATTCCCAATGATCCACCCCCCACCCCTCATATCTGAACCCTTCTCCACCGTGAGCAATTGTTTCCCCTCATTGTTTACCATCGGGTCCAATCCACAGTCCTCTGTTAAACAAAGAAAGCAAAGCCCAAGCGCTTCAACCTTCACTCTCAAATTAAGCATCGGGTGCCCCAAACCATCTTCTCCATTTGTCCCTGTCCTCCCGCGAGTAACAAGCAGGTGGGTTTTATTCTTATCCCTCGGGGCTCTCTCGATCATTTGGGTGCAGCGGGGAGAGAGATGTGGGGGCAAGGAGGACCTCAGAAGGAGGCTGCCTATTTCCCTTTGATAGGCCGAACCAAAACAGCAGAAAATCCATGCTTGACTCTCCATGACAAAAATCATTGTGCAAGGCAGCAGAATCATTGAAAATCACCCATGAGTCAAATTCCTCAGCTTGATGCTGACCAAAGCAAGTCAGGAGATGGCTGCGAATTGGAATGGAGGCTAAAAAAAAAAATCAATTTACTTTATCAAACACCATCTAATAATCAGCTAAGTATAAAGTAAATATCCTTAAGGATCAGCTCATCCAGCAGCCGTGCGAATGAATGCCTGATTCAATATTTATATTCAATACAGGCAAGGCTTTAAAGAGTACTTTGCAAAAGCTATTGGTTTAATTATTTATTTTGACTTGCAGGCAGAGAAAGAAGTTGCTAATTCCTTCGCATTAGTTAATAGGCCACACATTCAGGCAAACATTGAGAAAGCGAGATTTGCTCGCACAGAGATTGATCAATAGATACAGCTGGGTGAAGAGAACTTCCTGTAAACAGAAGAACAGGGGGTGACCATCCAATCCCTCAAACCATTCCATTAGATCGTGGCTGATCTGTACCGCAACTTGACTTCCCCATCTTGGTTCCCCAGCCTGTAACACCCTTTCCAGTCAAACATCTATCAGTCTCAGTTTTGAAATCTGCTACAGACCCCCAGCTGCAGTGGTTTTCTTGGGGGGAGTGAGTTCCAGATTTCCTGACATGATCCTTGAATGGTCCGGCTCTAGTGTTAAGGGCAGGTCCCCTTGTTCTGGACTTTCCCAACCACCGGTTTCCTTCCATCTGTCCTATCCTCCTCTTCAATCATCTTAAACGCCCAAATCTTCTGTGTTCAAGGGAATATAGGCTTGGTCTTATGCAACCTGTCACCACCGTCTTTCCAAGTGCATGTTGAGCAAAGGGTTGTTGTGCTTTACTTATTCCAAAGGGAAACGGATCTTAAAATGTATAGGATTCTTCTCCATCAACCAGCCGAATCTAATTGTCAGGACGATGCGAAATCTTTGTCAAACATGCCCCCCTGAACTCCATGACATCACATGCGACTTCTCGTCAGCACAGGGCGAGTGAGATGAAAAGGGGCATTAAAGCGAGAGGAAAGCAGGAGTAAATTGACTTGAATGGAACCGCGCTTCGGACAGCAACTCCAGGTCTCTTCAGGAAGGCTCGCCAACATCCCGTGGTCTGGCTGACAAGTAACCTGGGATCACAAACACGGTGGTGATGTTTAGCCTCAAACCCGGCCTCAATTATTCGGCTGTTTCAGGCAGACTGGAAAAGCCAGATGATTTCAAACTCGGGAAAATCAATCGTACGGCAATTGTGACTTGCCACAAATTTCAGCTTCCCAGTCAGGAGAACCCAAGTTCAGTAACAAACTTTAGCAACACTAAAGAAAGCCATTGAGCCCCTCAAGCTCATTTCCATCACTCAGTGGCTGACCTGCGGCCAAATTCCATACCCACGCCTTTGCCCCATATCTACTAACACCTTTGGGTTCCCTCTTTGTCTTTTTCAATAAGGTTGCTTGGTGGATTTGCTTTGGCCTTGGTTACGTAGTCACACGTCTGGAGAATAATTTCTCCTTATAGCTTCCAACCTAGCCTGTCTAATTGAACCCACTACTGAATTATTCCCAGTAGCGATCCAGATAATTGTTGCGGTTTCTACATTTCTCAGGTGAATTAGATCAAAAGATCATGAGAAATAGGAGCAGGAGTAGGCCATTCAGCCCCTCAAACTTGCTCCGCCATTCAATAAAATCATGGCTAATCTGACTGTGGCTTTAACCCCACCCTCCTGCCCATCCCCCACAACCCTCAACTCCCTTGTCAATCAAAAATCTGCCTAACCCAGCCTTGAATATATTCAATGACTCAGCCTCCACTACTCTCTGGGTTAGAGAATTCCAAAGACTAACAACCCTCAGAGACGAAATTCCTCCTCACCTTCATCTTAAATGGGAGACCTCTTATTTTTAAACTGTGTTCCTCCTAATTCTAGACTCCCCTAGGAGGGGAAACATCCCCACAGTGTGCATCTACCATCAACCCTCCTCAAAATCTTTTATGTTTCAATAAGATCATGCCTCATTCTTCTAAACTCCAGTAAGTATAAGCCCAACCCGCTCAACCTTTCCTCATAAGCAACCCCTTCATCCCAGGCATCAGCCTAGCAAACCTTCTCTGAACTGCTTCCAATGCAAGTATATCCCTCATTAAGCAAGGTGACCAATAGTGTACACAGTGCTCTAGGTGCAGTCTCACTCAGGCCCTGTGCAGTTGTAGCAAGACTTCTTGATTTTGATGATTCCTCCCCAACCCTTTGCAGTAAAGGCCAACATTCCATTTGCCTTCCTAATTGCTTGCTGTACCTGCATGATAACTTTTTGTGATTCACATATGAGGACACTCAGGATCCTCTGTACTGAAACATTCTGCAGTCCCACTCCATTTAAATAATATTCTTTTCTGTTCTTCCTGCTAAAGTGCACAACCTCACAGTTTCCAACGCAAGTATCTCCTTCCTTAAATAAGGAGACCAAAACTGTACACAATACTCCAAGTACAGGCTTACCAATGCCCTGGGCAGTTCTAGCAAGACTTCCCTACTTTTGAAGTCAGGGAATTGCCTGCAAATTTAAGTCTCCAGGCCAAAATAAACGAGAATGAAATGATTGATGTTCTTTCTCATTTTAAAAAAAGTAAATGGTTTTCTTTGCATCTGTAATGTCAAGTGGCAACTGGTTTATTGAGCTTGAATATCTCTGGTGAAACATTTGTATTTGGGCATGTAGATGGGAATAAAAGAAAGAAAGACTTGCATTTATATTCCACCTTTCATGACCTCAGGATGGTTCCAAAGCCAATGAAGTACTTGTTGAAGTGCAGCTACTGTTGCAATCTAGGAAACACAGCAGCCAATTTGCACACAGCAAATAGCAATGTGATAAAGATCACCTGCTTTGGTGATTGAAGAGTAAGTATTGGCCTCGGGACATCAGTAAGAACTTCATTGCTCTGCTTCCAATAGTGCCATGGAATCTTTTTACACCCACCTGAGAGAGCAGAAGCAGTCTTGACTTAATATCCGAATCTGAAAGATGGCTCCTCCAACACTGCAGCACTCCCTCAGTATTGCACAGGGAGTTCTAGTCTGGATTATGTGCTCAAGTTTCAGGAGTCAGGCTTGAACACACCACCTGGGACAGAGAGCAGCAAATGCCCGCGACGAAGCTCAATGTGATTTTCTCTCCATTAATTTAAAATCTGTTCAGTGGAATGCGACAGACACGTACACAACATCAGAGTTTGTATTCCAAAACCCTGGCTTCCGTTTTAGCCATTGATTTAAAATAAGCATGTCTTCAAATTAAATAACTTATTTAAGATCCAAAGGAAGTGAGAGGAAATATTCTACACCCAACCAGGGAGTAGGTTATTCTTGACCTGGCAATGAACAATGAGACCAGGTTGATCAATGACTTCATGGTAAAAGGAGTCTCCAGGTGGCTGTCAGGAAAATATAATAATTTTCATAATGTTATTGGAATTTACTGTAAGGTAGGAGTAGTGTGTTTGTCTGTGTGTGTATATGTTGGGGGGGGACTTTATTGAGCTAAAGACAGCTGGTCTGAAGGCTTCGATGTATCAAGAAGAGAAGCTAGGTTTGAAAAGTTAAATTGGTAAACATGGGGGAAGTTTTAGAATGTGAGGTGTCAAGGTAAAATTTGCATTTTAGATAAACCAGAGTAATTTGAATTTCAAAGGAGGTGGCGAAATGTTACACTTAGCCAGAAGAAGCCAAACAGTGCGTTTATTTTTTCCCAAGACTTACTGATAAAATGGGTACTATGAAATATTTTTGTTATTAGAAAAGTAGAGTTGAAAAGACATATTGTAACAATGGGATTTACATTAAAAAGGGAGAAACCTGTGTAAAGGAGATGAGGTTCTGTGCAAGAGGAAGGATTTCTAAAACCTAACAAATATGAAAAACCTCCAGCCTCTAAGCCTCAAGTTGGTGTCTACACGAACTGAAGTGAAGAAAACTCACCTTGAATTCGACTGTTCAGGGTATCTTGTTACTTAGCCTGGGCCTTTTAAAATCTAAGGGCCAAGATATTGAGTTCGGCGAATGGGGGGGGGGGGTGGGCCCCGGGGTGGGCCCCGGGGTGGGCCCCAGGGTGGGGGGTGGGCCCCAGGGTGGGCCCCAGGGTGGGGGGGGGGGGGGGGGGTGGGCCCTGGGGTGGTGAGCTCCCACTCACCAACGCGTGAGGAACTCCCGACCTCACCCCGCGTCATTTCAATTTTCAGGTCGGCGGGGGCGCAGCCAAATCAGCTGTGCGCCCGCCTACCTGTCAACGGCCAATTGAGGCCATTTAAAAAGTAATTGAAGTAGTTAAAGGACTTGCCCGTCCAGCCTTAAGGTTGGCGAGGAGGCCGGGAGCCCTGGCGGGCTTCAGAAAAAGCATCAAACCTCATCGACGGGCGGAATGAGGCTTCACATAGGTTTTAAAAAATTTAATAAAAGTTTAATTAAAAATGATGGACATGTCCCCTCATGTAACAATGTCACATGAGGGGACATGTTAGGGAAATTTTATTTGTCTATATTTCACATTTTTAAATGTGGAGCCGATCTCCCTGAGGCAGCACTTAGCCTCAGGGAGATGAGTGCGCTCTTTCACGCGCATGCGCGAAAGAGCACACTCTCGGCTTAGGGATTCCCCCCTTGTCCGCACAGGAAGCGCATGGCACTTCCTGGTGGACGTCACGCTGGGCAGGCCTTAATTGGCCCATCCACGTAAAATGGAGGCGTGCCCCCAATCAGGGGCGCCGATCGGAGGTGTGCCTGCACGCACCCGCTCCTGAACATCCCGGGAAAATTCTTCCCTATATGTTTTACTGTTGCCTGAACGGAGGTGTAACTGGGAGTTAGATTAACTAGGGGAGCTAAGAGCTATCATAGTAGTAATTTGTGAACCTATGTATGTGCTTAAAATCATTTTTTAAATTAATTAAGGTTTAATTTAGTTTTGTAAGAAACCTATAAGACTCAGTGGTCGTATTACTATTGAATTCAAGTCACGCGTCTCAAAATAAATACAAATTGTAAAATAGTTGTGGCAGTTGTTTCTTGTTGAATGGGAGATCAGGCTCGAAGGGCCAATTAGCCTACTGCTGCTCCTAAGTTTGTTAGGAAATAGAGATAGTTTAAGTAAGTTATATTGGTATTTGTAGGTGTTAGGAATGAGTTTTATCTTTAATGTTTACATTTGATTTGTATTTCTGTATCTGTGTGTTAAGAAAGGTCAAATTGAGTATCAGTTTAAATTTAAAAGGTGCTTGCATTTCTAATGAGAGTTTTACAACTATAAGCTAAGTTAAGCAAACAAGAGTAGAAAAAAAAGTGCTATTGCCTAGCAACAGGGGTCCAGAGAGGCAGGTCCCTCCCATAGACACACATAGAAAAAGAAAAACAGCAGTTTGTTTTGGAAGCTGTTGGAGTTCAGCTGATTGTGAAGATAGCTGCCAGAGAAGCAGCCTGCAAGGGGCACTTAGCCAGTCCCAAGCTAATGAAAAACCCTAATAATCCAGGGGAATGGAACAGGGGAAAGTCCCAAGAAGACCTTTTAGTCAAAGGAAGCACAGGAACCTGGAAAAGGTCCTGTGAATGAAGTTAAGAGTGAGGGGCATAGAGAAAGTGAGGGGCAGAGAGAAAGGCTCCAAGCTTCAGATTTAAAGAGACAAAAGCTGTAGAAAGAAGCTTTAAAGCAAGAACAGCTTACAAGCGGAAAGTTGGTCCAAAGAGACAACTGAGGTCTGTTTATTCTTTGCTATGGGCATGTGAAGCAGTAGTATTGTTGATGGCTGAGTCGGTGAGAGAGATTGCATGGAAGACAGAATGAAAACATGTGGCGACCCAGGGGAGAGGAACATTGGAAGGAGAGTTTGAAACCCTGGAGGTGAACCGTTGCAGAAGGTGCCTGAGAAGAAGCGTCAGTTTGGGAGAAGATTCCAAGGTGAGTTCTTGGAGAGTAGAGATTGGAAACCCTCAAGTGAAGGACTGAGTTCAGTGAGACTGGTTGGCTCACGGCGTGACAAGTGTCTGGGGGGAGTTGAGGAGAGATCCATGGCATCTGGTTGAGGTGGCATCTGTCACTTGGTTTCAGAGTGTGGTGTGTCTGACCACAGGTTGCCTATTAATACATGGACTGTATTTACTGTGAACATAAGAGTATAAGATATCTTTCGTGTTGTCCTTACAAATCTGTATATATCTGTAAAGGTATAGTTGTGGATGAAGGACTTTTGTAATGTAGTTCATCTTTTCTTGTTGAATAAATGTTTTATTCTTTTGTTAAAAGTTCATCAGCTGACTTTGGTGAATCTCCATGTATCTAAACAAACAAATAAAAGTTAGGATCTATCAAGCTGGGTTCCACTCTGGGATCAGGCTTGTCCAGGGGTAACCTCAGCTGCGATCATAACAAGTCCAATGTTCCTATGTTCCTAATCCTAGCTGCTACCTATGCAAATATCTAGAACGAATTTATTGATGCTATTTTTGGAGTGTGTTTAATGTGTACTGGGTTATGTTTCAATCCTACAACCAGACAATCACAAGCTTATGTCTGGACGCTACTTATACACAATAATTACTTGCCAGATTCAGTGGGATCTGAAATAATCACACCATTTTTTAGCCAAAGGTCCTTCAACAGCACCTTCCAAACCCGTAACCTCTACCACCAAGAAGGATAAGGGCTGCAGATGCATGAGAACACCACCACCTGCAAGTTCCCCTCTACATCAACATCATCCTGATTTGGAAATATATCGCCATTCCTTCACTGTCGCTGGGTCAAAATCCTGGAACTCCCTCCCTAACAGCACAGTACCTACACCACATGGACTGCAGCGGTTCAAGAAGGCAGCTCACCACCACCTTCTCAAGGACAATTAGGGATGGGCAATAAATGCTGGCCCAGCCAGTGAAGTCCACATCCCATGAAAGAATTTTTAAAAAGAACCAAGTTGAAAGGCCTAGGGCCCCAAACCATAAACAGAAAAAGGGAAAAGCAAGCTAAATTGGAAAGCAGTGATCAGCTGACAGTAAGCTTGAGATCTTAAAGCCTGAAGGTTGTGGAAGAAAAGAAAGATAGAGGGAAGACTGAGGGGAGCAAGACAGAGAGTGAAGAATTCACAAGGAAGGTTTGAGATCCTGGGAAGGATTGAGTTGGAGTTGGAGAAATTCTGAGTTAATTTTAAAAGCTTTGGATCATGAAGTCATTAAATGCTTGAAATATCTGGGGCTTAATGGAGTGAGTGTTGGGATGCTGTTGATTACAGGACATGTCTGTTAAAGAAGTCTTCATAGTCTTCAGTGGGTTATCATTGAGTCTTTATGAGGTACTTGTCACTATATTCATATATATAGTAGACAGTACACACAAGAAGCTATCTCCATGTCTAGGTCTTAACACATCTCTGCTCAACACCACTCTGACCCTAGGTCTGGGTCATGTGCCTTCTTACATCACTGTGTGGGTGGTACTGTACTCCATCCCACATTAATTCTGTATGTCCCAGGCCCTTATACGACAGTGTGGAAGAGAGAAATCACTTAGAATACTGTATTAGATAAAATAAAGGAAGTTAGACAAACTGTGAGTGAGGCAGTGAAAGAGAGAGAAGTTTGGGGTTGTAATGAGAGAGACAGTGACAGATTCGAGGTTAGAGATGAGAGACAGAGTAATTCCCTCTCAGCCGACAAATCCACAGAGGATTTTTCAAGAGTCTGGCCACTTGTGATGGAAGCCACATTTAAGTTTTGATCTGACAGATTTACAAAAGAACTGAGAGATAGTTGGCACACAAGAATAAACTGAAATGGCTGGCAGCACATTCAGCAGGAAGAGGGGAGGGATCCATTGAAGACAAGGGATTCCAAGAAGGAGCCGTGTTTAGTACATGTGTGACAATGCCTCGCTGACAGCTTGTATTTTTGGGGTTCCTTTATGCGACTGGGTGGATAGAATGACCCACCGATCAACCACAGCCTGTTGAATCTTTCCCTGTATTTGGCTTCTAAACATCAGCAAGACAACTTGCTGTACAGAACAATGGCAATCTAGGAGCAATGGGAAGGGAATATGGGGTTGAAAAACAATCCTTAATCTTGTGGCCAACACTCAGGCAGATGATACCCCACATCCAAAGTTTTGGAACAGGCTTTTTGTTTTAATATTGAATGTTGTATATTTTGTGTGTCCCAAAACAATGCAGAGATGACACTAGTTTCTTTGTTCGTCATAGGTTTTATTCATCGTGCTTCCAATGTCTACTCCATGCTCAGCTCTTGCCACAGTTTGTTTACTTTTCCCTGAGTCCTCACCCAGGCTGAACCAATCAAGCACAGTGAGCATCTAAACAGACTCACATAATCAAACACAGAACATTGAACAAATGACAAATTGAAAATCACCAATGTATGACTCCTCCTGCAGTCATTGCACCAACTAAAAGAGGAAGAAATCAGAACATGTGTGATATGCCTCACCATCCGTCTAATTTCTCTTTGCTCTGCCCAGCCTAATCATGGCACAAACTGATGGATCCTGCATTGCTGTTAACCCACCCCACAGCTCCGAGGAAATGTTGCTCATGTTGTTGCCTATTGCACTCAATAGTTAACAGAGGGAGGTTACAGTGAGCACAGGAGGAGGTGAGAGTGAGGGTGGGGGAGCAGGTTAGAGTGAGCGCAGTACCAGCGTAATCATAGAAACAGCACCCCCCCGACCCCCACCTTAAACCAGCTTATATTTCACCTCTCTCCTAACTATACTTCAGTTCTGTTGAAGGGTCATGTTGGACTCGAAACGTCAACTCTTTTCTTCTCCACCGATGCTGCCAGACCTGCTGAGTTTTTCCAGGTAATCCTGTTTTTGTTTTGGATTTCCAGCATCCGCAGTAGTTTTTTTGTTTTTAGCACAGGAGATCAGCCAGCCTTCTCGGCCTGTCCCAGCGCTGACCCTTCATCTACTCCAGTTCCTGGAGGTTGACCCAGCTCCTCTCTCAATCACGAACGGACCTCCTGTGCGTTTCCAACATGTTCTGACTTTGAAGTTACAATTTCGCTTCTTCCTTTGTCAAGGCAAAAAAAAAATGTTTCTCAGATTATTTTGGAATCTAAGGTCTCAGGAAACTGGAGTCAGTAGCTGAGCAGCAAGGTTCCAACAGTGTCTAATTGCTGTGTTCTTTACAATCCGAGGGTGACACTTCTGTCAAAATGAAAAAGATATTTTTGGTGCATTTGACAATCACGAGTCTCATACGACAGAAGCCAAATGGTAGTAGTTTCAAAGCATCCCCAGAGTATTTTTTTTTTTCAAAACGTGTTGCGCAAATATACATGAGGGTTTCGGCACTTGAAACATCTTCGTGACCTTTTTCTGGAAAGCAGAGGGCAGGGGGAATATGCCCTGATCATCTGCCCGCGGAGACAGGGACACCCGAGGAAGAGTCTGAGAGGTCTATCAGCGAGTGGGTCATTTGAGAGGCACTGGGTTTACGTGACAAGCCAGATGGACTTCAAAGTATTGAGAAATCCTCTCCCGTCCAATGTTTAAAGTTTTTCAGCGCAGGATGAAATGTTCGAAAATCTGTGGATGAAATCATCGACTTGAGCCACCTAAAGGCAACTCAAGCTTGGTCGTGTGGAACTTGCACATGTTTAGAGGCTAGTCCATGATGGTTTGCAGCCTACCCCCTTTAAATTGGTATTTGAAAACGGTTTGCGACTGCTGGCAGTAACCAGGCTCTTTGACAGTATAACTCTGTGACACACAAACACACTTGGCCATTTCCCTCCAACAAAGGGAATTTTACTGAGGGGAGAAACGGATCACCTGACTAATTGTTTTTCAAATCCAAAAATCTTGAGGTCCCATTGCAGTGTCTGGTCAACGGTGATGATTGTGCTCCCAATGCCCACACGGACTGTTTAGAACCCGCAGAGAGTGAGTCACCGAAACTTCCAATTCCTATCAAGAGATTCACCAAAGGCCGTGAGCCCAAAAAAAACCAAAGTCTCTTATGTTTCAGAATCCAGAGAGAATAAGGGGTCCAACCCCGAGAGGGGTAAGGGAACTCCATTTTAAAAGAAGACCTTGGCATTTGGCCGTTGCCGAATTGTAAAATCTTGGTTGGAAGGACAGGAAGATTGCACGGTAAGGAGAATTGCCTTGAGGGCGCAGTCAAAGCTGGGAAACTTCAGTAAACGCTCCCTTCAATGAAGCCAGGAGAGAGGCAATTGCACCAGAAGGCTGGCAGATGTCTTCCCTCCAACTCATGCTCAATACTTTGTCCAACCTCCTTTCAGGACCCTGGCTCCTCTAACCGAACCAAACAGCGGGTGAAGAAGACACCGTTCCAAGTGTATGACCTTGTACTGCCTGAATCCGAGCGGCTGGCTTCGCCGTGAGCTCTGTGCAGGTGTTTCGGGCGAGTGCTTTCCATACCTGCTCAGAGCTCCCCTGCCTGTTTGGGTGTCCTTCTCCTGCTAACCTAGCCTTTCCCTTTATAGACGACAGCTCAAGTGATCCCTGTGGGAATCCAAATCAGTCAAGCTGCTTAGAATCGGGTGAGATTGTAGAGGAGGTCAATTAGAGGTCGATGAACTTCATATTTTAAATAAAAGCTGGGGACCAAGCCACCCTGAGATCGCTGTGCTCCAGCAGAAATACCGAACGGGGCGGCGTCTCAACCTGCACCCTACACCGTCAGATCACGCAGTGAGGGCTGGAGGAGGCAAGTCCAGTATTCAGAACTGAAGCAGATTATAGCGCGTCTCTACCCTTGTCCCTTGTCACATAAATCTCCTGGAAAGATCACTGCAAAAATACAGCAAAGAGCATCAATTGTTTGAGGGGTTTTTTGACCCCTCTCTATGAAGCTCAGTGATGTACATTCTGATCATCAACTATTAATGATCATTAATTTAAATCGCTGTCTCATTTTACAATAGTAATTAAAATAAGGAATTCCTGCAAAACTTACTTTACTTCAATTAATAAAATACAGCAGAGTATTTTGCACTGAAAATGACTCGGAGCACATGAAAGGCATTCTGCCAAAGTCTATTTTTAACTTCATCACTGACTGTGAAACTAATAGTTAGGTTCGATGCTGGCCAGCACAAAGACTGTGTTTAACTGTGCACTACTGAATGTTTTTTTTTAAATGAGACCAGTACAATTGAGGGAAGAGAACAGACTGGCAAAATTATTTTATTGCTATTTGTGCTTGGGATGTGAGCATTGCTGGCAATGCCAGTATTTGTTGCCCATCTCTAACTGCCCCCTTGAGCAAGAGTTGGTGGGCTGCCTACGACTCAGTGGCTTGCTAGGCCATTTCAGACAGCAGCTAAGAATCAATCACCTCGCTGTGGGCCTGGAGTCAGTCAGTCAGAGGGCCAGTCCGGGTAAAGATGGCAGATTTCCTCCTCTGAAAGACACTGGTGAACCCGCTGAGCTTTCACCCACCATCTATTAGCCCCATGATCATTATTTACCAGGCAACCATTTTATTCGCTGATTGAATTTAAATTCCCCCAGGCCTCTGGATCACTAGTCCAGTATAAGAGTAACACTGTGCTACTTTTACAATGTGGCAAAGGCATTTTACCTAATGGCGGTTGGGGGACAGGTGGTCATGCAATGGAAAGGTCAAAGCAGGTTTGGCAAATGACCTTCATTGTCTTTAATACCAATTTTTCACAGAATCGTTACAGCACACAAGGAGGCCCTTCATAGCTGCATCTGCTCTTCATAGGAACAATTTACCTAATGGCAGCCTCCCACCTTCTCCCTATAGCCTTGCACATTCTTCCTTTTCAGATTACAATCTAATTCCCTCTTGAACACCTTGACAGAACCTGCCACAACCACACACTCAGACAGTGCATTCTAGATCCCAACCACTTGCTGTGTGAAAAACTTTATCCTCATGTCGCTGTTGCTTCTTTTGTTCCATACCTTAAGTCTGTGCCCTCTGGTTCTCAATCCTTCCAACCAATGGGAATAGTTTCTCCCTATCTACTCTGTCCTCTATTAAACCTCTTCTCAACCTTCTCTCCTCCAAGGAAAACAGTCCCAACTTCTCCAATCAATCTACATAACTGAAGTTTCTCATCACTGGAACCATTCTCATGAGTCCTGTCCACACTCTCTCTAATGCCTTCACATCCTTCCTAAAGTGTGTCACCCAGAACTGGATGCAATACTCCAAGTGAGGTTGAACCAGTATTCTGTAATTCCTGACATAACTTCCTTGCCTTTATGCTCTATTGAAAGGGACATAAAGTCCAGGATACTGTATGCATTATTAACTACTTTCTCAATCTGCCCTGCCATCTTCAATGACTAATGTGCATATGCACCCAGGTCCCTCTGCTCCTGTACCCCCCTTAGAATTGTACCCTTTATTTTATATTGTCTCTCCCTCCTACGAAAATGAATCATTCACACTTCCCTGCATTGAACTTCATCTGCCACTTGTCCACCCATTCCACCAACTTGTCTATGTCCTTTTGAGGTTTCCCACTATCCTCCTCACAGTTCATAATGCTTGCAACTTGAACAATGAAAACTCTCAAAGCGCCAGGGTGGGATTTTGAACTCACACTTGCTGGATTATTATTAACCCAGGGCCCCCGGTGAGGTAACCTGAATATGTTTTGAACCTATGAATGTCTTACCTTGCTGTAAGCTCTGGTGGATGCTCCAGTAGATGGCCAGGCACTGTTTCTCTTTCTTCATCGCCCGCTTACATCGACAGTCAAACAGCGGGCTTCGCTGAAGCGCCACCACGGCGGCGATGCACTCATTCTTGGCCTCAGGACCAAACAGCATGGCGGCCTTCCCCGCCAGGCACTGACGCAGGGTCCGGTAGCGGCTGCTACAGCCTGGTTCAGCCATGCACAACTCATTGGCCCGCACGCAGTCCACCCTCCAGCCACCCGGTAGAACAGGATCCCCAGTGGAATGCAGCACCTCGTCTGTACCGTGGAGCGGGAAGGGTTAAAGATAAACAATGTAAAGTTAAAGAGCGACAATTGCACCCTTAATACAACCCCAACTAGAAATCTAACCAGGTAGTTTGCTGTAAATCCATTAACGAGAACATTTAATATAACCCAAACTAGAAATTTAACCGGCTAATTTGTCATTAACCCATTGATAAGAACAATAATATCATCCTAGCTAGAAATCTAACCAGATAATTTGCCATTAATCCATTTATAAGACCCTTTAATATAACCCTAGCTAGAAATCTAACCAGGCAATTTGCCATTAATCCACTGATAGGAACCATTAATATAAGTCTAACTGGAAATCTAACTAGGTAACGTGCCATTAATCCTTTGGCAGGCTTTATAAATAATAGGCACAAAATAACAAATAATCAACACCACATCAGTGCAAAAGATAAGGCTGAAGCATTTGCTACAATCTTCAGCCAGAAGCACCGAGTGGACGATCCATCTCGGCCTCCTCCGAAGGTCCCCAGCATCACAGAAGCCAGTCCTCAGCCAATTTGATTCATTCCATGTGACATCAAGAAACAGCTGAAGGCACTGGATACTGCAAAAGCTATGGGCCCTGACAATATTCTGGCAATAGTACTGAAGACTTGTGCTCCAGAACTTGCCGCAACCCTAGCCAAGCTATTCCAGTACAGCTACAACACTGGCATCTACCCGGCTATGTGGAAAACTGCCCAGGTATGCCCTGTATACAAAAAGCAGGACAAATCCAACCTGGCCAATTATTGCCCTTTCAGTCTACTATCAACCATCAACAAAGTGATGGAAGATGTCATCAACAGTGCTATCAAGCAGCACTTGCTTAGCAACAACCTGCTCACTGATGCCCAGTTTGGGTTCCACCAGGGCCACTCAGCTCCTGACCTCATTACAGCCTTGGTTCAAACATGGACAAAAGAGCTGAACTCCCGAGGTGAGGTGAGAGTGCCTGCCCTTGACATCAAGACAGCATTTGACCGAGTGTGGCATCAAGGAGCCCTAGCAAAACTGGAGTCAATGGGAATCAGGAGGAAAACTATCCACTGGTTGGAGTCATACCTAGCACAAAGGAAGATGGTTGTGGTTGTTGGAGGTCAGTCATCTCAGTTCCAGGACATCACTGCAGGAATTCCTCAGGGTAGTGTCCACGGCCCAACCATCTTCAGCTGCTTCATCAATGACCTTCGTTCTATCATAAGGTCAGAAGTGGGGATGTTCGCTGATGATTGCACAATGTTCAGCACCATTCATGACTTCTCACATACTGAAGCAGTCCATGTCCAAATGCAGCAATACCTGGACAATAGCCAGGTTTGGGCTGACAAGTGGAAAGGAACATTCGCGCCACACAAGTGCCAGGAAATGACCATCTCCAACAAGAGAGAATCTAACCATAGCCCTTTGACATTCAATGGCATTACCATCACTGAATCCCCCACTATCAACATCCTGGGGTCACCATTGATCAGAAACTGAACTGGACTAGCCATATAAATAGTGTGGCTACAACAGCAGATCAGAGGCTAGGAATCCTGCAGCGAGTAACTCACCTCCTGACTCCCCAAAGCCTGTCCACCATCTACAAGGCACAAGTCAGGATTGTGATGGAATACTCTCCACTTGCCTGGATGAGTGCAGCTCCCACAACACTCAGGAAGCTCGACACCATTCAGGACAAAGCAGCCCACTTGATTGGCATCCCATCCGCAAACATTCACTCCCTCCACCACTGACGCACAGTAGCAGCAGTGTGTACCATCTACAAGATGCATTGTAGGAACTCAACAAGGCTGTTTCAACAGCACCTTTTAAACCCACAACCACTACCATCCAGAAGGACAAGGGCAGCAGACACATGGGAACATCGCCACCTGGAAGTTCCCCTCCAAGTCACGCACCATCCTGACTTGGAAATATATCACCGTTCCTTCACTGTCACTGGATCACAATCCTGGAACTCCCTTCCTAACAGCACTGTGGGTGTACCTACACCACATGGACTGCAGCGGTTCAAGAAGGCAGCTCACCACCACCTTCTCAAGGGCAACTAGGGATGGGCAATAAATGCTGGACTAGCCAGCGAAACCCACATCCCATGGATGAAGAAGAAAAGATATATAAATTATATAAACTTTTAAAATATAATCATAAACATAGAAAAATGTTTAAAAGATATATTTAAAAGATTTTTTATGCAGAAACCAACATTAAAATCATCTGTGATTTGAAATTGGATTTAATTTTCATAAAAATGATGGTCTGTAATTCCAGATTACTAACCATTGCCCTGGATTCCAGACTAGATGTCACTCTACCTCTGAGTGCGCTGGATTTTCCCAGAATTTTGGCGGTTCGTTTCCATCATTGGTTTACTTTCTAATTGAGACTCGCCAGTCTGACTGGATCAGGGAGAATTATTATTTTTTTCAATACTTGGCATTTAATGGATTTTGACCAGGGTTTGGGGTGGGCAAGGAGCGGCGAATGAAGGGGGTGGGTGGTGGTCTAACTACCAGGCTCGCGTTCATAACTCCACAAAGGCTTATCAATCAGCTGCCTTCCTAAACACAGAGATCCCTGACTGCCTTGGACAGTCGTCATTCTAATGAGCTGTCAGCTGTTGTTCGCCTGAAACCTCCACTTTTGCTGAGCAATTATTTCAGGGCCAAACTGAAGAGGTATTCGTCCCCCAGCAGTGGGGTTTAGGTGTGGCCTCTGAGCTCAGAACCTATAGGGGTGGCGAATGCCCCGATAGATGCACAGCCAGGTACATTCCTGAAGCAGGCAAAAGGGATAGTAACGAAAGCGGGAACATCTGGAACAATATAACACAGTTTAATGCAGGCAGTGTTATCTGTCCACCCATTAGCCTCCAGATCCCAATCCCTCTTTCATCCCATTTGTTCTCACTAATTCTTATCTCCGTGGGCACTTTAATGCTTCAGTCCCTCAAAGACTCATTGGACGGCTCTCATCGCTCGCTCTCCCTCTGCATTTTTGGGATCTTATTTTCGTGAATTCCGGCTCCTTCCGTGGAATATGATTTACCTTCCTCCAGACGGGCTTAGCTTAATATTTTAATGCACACTTCACACCGCTCTCTCTCTCTCTCTCTCCCTCTCTCTGCACCTCCCTCTTTCCGTTAGTCTCTCTCCACTGTTTTCCCCCCACCCCATGTCCACCTCTCCCACCGACAGACTTATATCTGCATCAAATTGCACAGAATCTGATGTACACAAGCAGGCCGTTCGGCCCAACCAGTCCAGGCTGGGGTTCGGGCTCCATACGAGTCTCCTCCTCCCACCCTCGCTTCATCGCACCCCATCAGCATATACCCTCTCCACCCCTCTCTCCCTCGTGTGTTGATCCCTGGATTGTTAGCGTGAATACTTGTTCGGAAAGGGCCAGGTGTTTGTTCTGGGATTGCGTTTGAAGTATTATTTCAGCGTTTATCACACTTGAATTGGGCAGCCTTAGCTTAAATCAAACAGGCAAATGCTGAAACTCGCCACTATAATGCTCTTGCTAATGAAATTCCTGCAGATCCCATACAGGCGATGTACACATTCTCAGAAATGCACATCATTTGACGATACCCGTCGCTCCGGGTGAAGCGGACACGCACTCCCATTAAAGCCAGCCATGAGATCGCGTTAAACTTTTTAACCCTCTGTCGCTCAGCTCAGTGTTTACAAAACAGAAGGGACAGAATGGGTGATCGATCATTGTACATTCCATCGTCCCCTGCTCCAGCTCTCTCTCTCTCTCTCTATCTCCCTACATTCATTAAATATATCAAATCTTTAACTAACTATTCCATAGACCCCTCGCCAGCCCCCACCACCACCTGCTCTCACTGCACTCCAAACTCAATGAAATGAAGCGACTTAAGCTTGTGATCCACAGCAAGTTGACTTTCCGCCGAAGCACTTGACAGTTCACCTCCACCCACACACACACACACACCCTTTCCACACTCTTCCCCAACCACCACCCCCCACCCACCCAACACACCCACCCCCAAGCATCCCTATTGAAATAAACACATTCCCCCCCTCACCGGACTCACCAATGAAAATCAGGATGATGAACAGGTTTGCACAAATCATGGTAGTATCTCCGCGGATTCGGGGCTGTGGGGAGTGGGGAGGGGGGTGATGGTGGGTGGGTGGGGAGGAGGGGGTGTTATTTCTGGAGTGGAACACCGCCTGGGTGAAAACCCCTCTGGTTTTTTTTTTGTTTTATCCGCTGAAGACGGACATCAGTCTGTCAGGTCCAGTGATGCTGATCCTAGTCTTCCACGTTGTAGAGATCCTGCAGCCATCTCCCCACTCGCCTCCACTCCCCATGCAGCATTGGACACAGCTCACGCTGAAGGGATCACCACTCCACTGGGGTTTTTTTTTATAAACTACAAATATATGTGTGTATTTTTTTTTAAAAGAATCACCCTCTGCAAATAAGGCTGGTCCAGTTAATGCAGCGGCCGGTCAAATCCACCAGCTCGACTCCTCACGTCCAACAGCTTCTCAAACAGTGTTGCCTCCTGCTCTCCAATCCTCTTAAAGCGGACACTTTCTCCACTCCAGCCCTGCTATTTTAATTCGGTTGACATCCAAGATCAGCTCCAAACGGAATTAAAACGCCTTCAATGCCGACTTTCACCTCCTCTCCTCCACCACAACTCTCCCCCCCATCCCATCCCATCCCATCCCTCCCCCTTGACAAATTTCATGTATTTAGTTGCTCCAAAACTCCCCCTCCTCTCATCGCTGGAGAGACCCGCCTCCTTTAAGAGGGGTTTCTGTTGTGCACGGGCGAGGGGAGCGATCACTTGCTTAATAGATCCTCGCTGTGAATCAGAGCATCGATTGATCACCTCCCCCAGCGGAGCCGGGTCCCCATTTACAGCGCACTTGCAATTAACTTTAATGAAATCCTTTTTTTTTAAGGGCTCGGCCCCCCCTCTCTCTCTCTTTCATTCCGCCTGGATATTCTGGATCCAAACTTGACTCTCCTGTGGACAGGACAAGGGAGGGGGGAGAGAATCCAGACCGTTTTTCCAGAGCCCCCCACAGCCTCTGTCCCAGGGAAATTACTGCAGTTCGGCAGTCAGAGAGGGAGAGGGAGCTTTCACCGACCCCCCTCACCACCACCTCCCCCCTCCAACACCCACCCCTCTCCCTCTTGCCCTCGCCCCGGAGGGGTGCGATCCAGCCACAATCCCCCCCAAGTGGGAACAGTTCCCTCCCCGAGGCTCCTTTTTCTTGGGAAGGGGAGCTGGAACCTGGAGAGTCTTTGTGGGGGTGGGGGGTGGGGGGGGTAGAAATAAAGCAGGTTGGCGTCAGAATGAACGCAAGAGGCTCAGTGCGAACGTGTGTGTGTGTGTGAGGGAGGGAGAGGGAGAGAGGGAGGGAGCTCAGTCTTATCCCGGACTGTTAAACAGGAACGCTCAGGACTGGATCGCTCCACAATCTTTCCGCCGCTACCTCCTGCAATGTTGATCCCCGGGGCGCCTCGCTTCGCTTGCTCTGTTTCCCCGGAATTGCTCATTCCTCCCCCCCCTCAGGTCTGTCCGCCCGCTGCCCACAATCAGCCCAGAGGGTCCCGGTGCAGCGCCGAAGGAGTGCGACACTGTCAGCTGCCAACTTTCAAATGACATTTTGAGCCGAGGTCGCGTCTGCCTTGGCTCTCCGGGGGTGGGGGTGTGGAGGTGACAGGGGGTGGGTGGTGTACCATGTGAGACAAGCCACAGCCACTATTGCAAGAAGAACAACAACAGCAGCAACTTGCGTCTAGGTGGCGCCTTTTTAACTGGGATGAAACGTCCCAAAACGGAATGTCCCGACCAATATTTATCCCTCAGCCAATGAGGGGATGCTGTTTGTGGGAGCTGCCTGCGTGCAAATTGACTGCCCTGTTTCCTGCATTCCAGTAGTGCCTGCACTTTGTAGGGGGGTGGGGTGGAATACACCATCAGAAAGTGACCAAGAGATCCTATCGGGAGCTCAGAAGAAACTTCTTTCCCCGGAGAGTGGGGAGGGTGTGGAACTCAACACCACAGGGAGTGGCTGAGGTGAATAGTCTGGATGGGTTTAAGGGGATCTGGACAAGTAACTTGAGGGAGAAGGGAATAGAGGGGGACAATGGTAGATTTAAATGAGGGAAGATGGGGGGGAGGGGGGTGAGTCTCCAGTGGAGCATAAACACCAGCATGGACAAGTGGGGCCGAATGGCCTGTTTCTGTGCTGTATACCGTGTGTATATAATCCTATAATAATCAATTGGTTGTGAAGTGATTTGCGATGTCCCAAGGTTGTCGAAGTCACTATATAAATGCAAGTCTTTCTTTTACACTTGATTCATTTCCCCCCAAACCGGCAGATCCCCTTGGAGTTCACTTTGTAACCGCATTCGAGAAAACACCGGAATAAATTAGTCGGGTAATTTCAGGTAGTGAAATAAAGACTGGATGGTAATGATTTAGCAATGAGACTGAATACTGGCCTGAGAGTGACCTCTAGTGTACAATTATGTACAGGGTTGATCCAAACACGCCACAAGACATGAAGTGATCACAGGTACGGGGGAAGTCATGTCCTCTAGCCTGGAGGCGGTAAAGAAAAAAATTGCTGTCATTTAAAGATCACATTTGATTCAACTGGTGGTACAATTATGCATGTTTTCATAAATATCCTGCAGTGCGCAGCACACTTGAGTTTTTGGACTTCAGTTAATTCCCTCACGTCCAGGGATAAGACTTCGTTCAGCCCCATGATCCAGATCAAACCCTTGCCTTTTTGTGCCTACAAGCTCCAGGTTCAAGTCCCACCCGACTAGGACTTCACAGCCCAGGGAGGTGCGTTTATAACCTGCCCAAACAGGTTAGTTATCCACCTGCAAAATCCTCCTGGTACACACCTGGTGGTAGGAGTGGGAGGGATTCCTGGTCTAGCCATACGGTGTAAGGAATGTTGGAGCCTCCACCATCACTACACGTAACTCCCAACATGCAGGTTGCCACAATAACTCAAACTCCATGGTTGAATTGAAGCGCACCTCCACCTGAGCCGAATTAAAGGCATGGGGTATTGTTGAGGGGAAAGAGAAGGGATTTTCTCACTGCAGCCTGACCCAGAGAGTGATGGAGCTGGGAATAGGCCTCTGATTTTCATTCCAGAGCACGCTGCACATAGGCTTGAGCCAGGGCGTACACTCGATCTTTACACTCAATGTCTAAAATCGTGTTCTTAAATTGCCAAGGGAAAGAAACTCTTTGAAATCTTCATTTATCTATCACTAATTAAACTCATCACCATCAGAAGTGATTATTGATTGAGATTCCGCACAGGAGTCTGAGAGAGTTGAAGGACAGATCACTATTTCATTGTTTGGATCCCGCTTGGTACCGGCAGGTAGAATGACATCGACACAAATTTAATGTCATTTTAAAAGAAAAATTAATAGAACCCAACATTCAGAAAATGTGCTTAAATGTCCTTCCTTCAGGCACAATGAAAGTAGCCAGCTCCTACTGGGATATAGATCCATGCCTTGGGGGGATGGGGAGAGTGTTTGGGAGGGTTGGTGGGGGTAGGGTTTTGTGTGCGTGTGTTTGTGTGTTGATGTGTTGGGCTATGTGTGTGGGGTTCTGTCTGTAGGTATGAGCACTCGTGTATGAGTACATGTGAGGCTGTGTATTGGGTGTGAGTACATGTGAGGCTGTGTATTGTGTATGAGTACATGTGAGGCTGTGTATTGGGTATGAGTACATGTGAGGCTGTGTATTGTGTATGAGTACATGTGAGGCTGTGTATTGTGTATGAGTACATGTGAGGCTGTGTATTGTGTATGAGTACATGTGAGGCTGTGTATTGTGTATGAGTACATGTGAGGCTGTGTATTGGGTATGAGTACATGTGAGGCTGTGTATTGGGTATGAGTACATGTGAGGCTGTGTATTGTGTATGAGTACATGTGAGGCTGTGTATTGGGTGTGAGTACATGTGAGGCTGTGTATTGTGTATGAGTACATGTGAGGCTGTGTATTGGGTATGAGTATATGTGAGGCTGTGTATTGGGTATGAGTACATGTGAGGCTGTGTATTGGGTGTGAGTACATGTGAGGCTGTGTATTGGGTGTGAGTACATGTGAGGCTGTGTATTGGGTGTGAGTACATGTGAGGCTGTGTATTGGGTATGAGTACATGTGAGGCTGTGTATTGTGTATGAGTACATGTGAGGCTGTGTATTGGGTATGAGTACATGTGAGGCTGTGTATTGTGTATGAGTACATGTGAGGCTGTGTATTGTGTATGAGTACATGTGAGGCTGTGTATTGGGTGTGAGTACATGTGAGGCTGTGTATTGGGTATGAGTACATGTGAGGCTGTGTATTGGGTATGAGTACATGTGAGGCTGTGTATTGGGTATGAGTACATGTGAGGCTGTGTATTGGGTATGAGTACATGTGAGGCTGTGTATTGGGTATGAGTACATGTGAGGCTGTGTATTGTGTATGAGTACATGTGAGGCTGTGTATTGGGTGTGAGTACATGTGAGGCTGTGTATTGGGTATGAGTACATGTGAGGCTGTGTATTGGGTATGAGTACATGTGAGGCTGTGTATTGTGTATGAGTACATGTGAGGCTGTGTATTGGGTATGAGTACATGTGAGGCTGTGTATTGTGTATGAGTACATGTGAGGCTGTGTATTGTGTATGAGTACATGTGAGGCTGTGTATTGGGTGTGAGTGTGTGCGGGGGTTGATTTTGAATGAGGGAAGGTTAAGGCTGTGCTCAGGTCAAGAAATCTACTCTATTCATGGTGTAAATCTCAGTCGTGATATCATTGCGTGTTTGGACCATGTGCCTGCTATCACTCCGCATTACTGTGCAAATGCATTCACGCACATTCATTTACATTCACACACACTCACACACAACCAATCACTTAAGCACATATTCAATGACACTGATATTCACAAACTCATACACACAAAGTCACACAGTCACTTAAGCACACCTGCACATATGAATGCATAAATCGACCCTAAGTCAGATGAAATATGAAACTAGACACCTTTTCTTGTTGGTAGGTTTATTCAGAGAATGCAGCTTTACATGTCTCTGCCTCCTGACTTCCAACATTCCACTGTGCCAGAAGTTCCTGTTCACATGTGCTTGAGATACTTAATCAATCAATGCTCTCCACCGTTTATCCTTAACCTTAACAATACAATTAACATAACAATAACATGCACTCGTTCGGACATGAATACTAAACAGAGCTGGGAATTTTTTGACTTTATCTTTCACTTACCCGAGTCACTGAGGCACTGAGTGATTGTACTGACTGTTTTCCTTCACCTACCATAGGGACCAGTCATGGTACAAACCTGGGCCCTTGCTGAGTTCCACAGATCAGTCAGAAGCCAGTCCACTGAGACCCGGCAACTCAAGTAATTGTATTCTTCCTGAAAAATTAAACTCCCCCCTCTCAGCTCGGTATGAGTTTCCAATATTTCTGTTTGACAGTCTACCAGCTGTAACCCAAAGCAAAGCTTAGACTGCAGAGTCGTGTGGATCTTTGCCATGTTTGAGGGAAGACAATTGGGAGAAATCACAGAGCAACAGGGGTGGGACATTAAACCTCTTTATCAATGGAAGATATGACAGATCTCTCTGGAATAATGGATTAGACTCTTGATCTAAATGGAGCAGTTATGAGACAGTGAATATTAGTGCCTTGCTGCCTCTTTCATTGTATAATTCACATTATCTTCAAGTCATCATCACAAAAGCCATCATTGCAGTAACACTACGGTCCTAAAATCATTTACACAGCCACAGCTGAAACAAGAAGGAAGAGGTGAAATATATCACACAAGGTTTTTAATATGAGAAAATATTGCTCATTCATCTCAGTAATATTCCCATATTAATTTATTTCATGAATACTTTATGAGGGTTCACACATAAACTACAGACACAAACTAAACTGAGCTGCCTTTGGGAGCAATTCCTTTGTACGTTTAATATTCCCGTCATGTAATTAATATTTAAAGACAATGGATCTTCATCAGAGTGTGAGTGGAACAATTACAGAGACATCAAATTTACAGCACAGAAACAGGCCCTTTTTTATTCATTCACGGGATGTGGGCATCACTGGCTAGGGAAACATTTATTGCCCATCCCTAACTGCCCTGGTTCAGAGGGCATTTAAGAGTCAACCACATTGTTGTGGGTCTGGAGTCACATGTAGGTCAGACCGGGTAAGGACAGCAGATCTCCTTCCCTAAAAGGACATTAATGAACCAGATGGTGTTATAATAATCAGCAATGGTTTCATGGTCATCATCAGGCTTTTAATTCCAGATTTTGATTGGATTCAGATCTCACAAACTGCCGTGGTGGGATTCAGACCAGAGATTTACACTGGGTCTCTGGAATACTAGCCCAGTGACAATACCGTTACCCCCCCCACCTCCCCCATTCAGCCCAGCTTCTCCACAGTGGCCTTTGTACTCCACATGAACCTCCTCCCACCCTGACTTCATCTCATCCTATCAGCATTTCCTTTCATTCCTTTGTCTTTCATGTGTTTATTGAGATCCCCTTCAATGCACCTATGCTATTCACCTCAACAACCCCATGTGGGTGTAAACTCCGAATTCTCACTGCGCGCTGGGGAAGTTCCTGTCCATTAACTTGCACCAAGTTCAATCTCGATGTGCTCTTGTTCCTTTAACATGTGCAGATAATTCATTCACATTCACATGTTCACCCTTCATTAGCCTTTACTGTCTGTTTTTAAAAACACAGTTAGCTTTGCCTAACCAATGGACGTGTCAAGTCCAACAAGTCAAGTGTTGTAGATGAATTTTAAAAGAGACAAAGGGGTTGGATTGAGTCACCTTGTTAGGCAAGAGGTCCCAGGCCAGCAAGGGCAACTAAGGATGGGCAATAAATGCTGTCCCAGCCAGCGAAACCCACATTCCATGGATGAATTTTTTTAAAAGATGTTATCTGGGTGACCACATGTGTCCCACCATCAGTGCTTCCAAGTGGACTGCAATCCTACAGGGACCAGGAGTCCTCTGGAATCTCAGCAAGAGACTATTGAACTGCAGGGGGATTTATAACCAGCTTCAGTCTACACTTACCTAAAGATCACCTGAGCACGTCATCACTAATCCAATACAAACACATGCGTGTTTGTATTGGATTAGTGATGACGTGCTTAGGTGTATTTACATGTGCTGAGGTTATGTATTTACGTGGATGTGTGTGTGTGTGTACATGTGTGTGCCTGCATGTGTGCGCGTATGTATGCATGTGTATGTGGTGCATGTGTTCATGCAATCATGTGCACGTGTGTGTGTGTGCATGTCCATGAGCATGTGTGCATACGTGTGCATCTGCATGTGTGTGTATGGACATATGTGTGTTTTTGCATTGTTTGCATGTGCACACACACACACACACACACACATGCACCTGTGTATTCGTACATGTCTATATGTGTCTAAGTCCACACTGTGATTCTGGGAGGAATTCCTCAGCCACAGGAAGTAGGCAATTCAGGAAAATGCGTGTCAGGGTTTTCTCCGCTATGGACAAGAGAGAAACACTTTTATAGTTTCCACAGCATGATTTATCTCCCTTCTCGAAGATAGTTACAACTGTCGCATTCCTGAAATCGGGTGGAGGGTAGTGGCAGGGGAGTTCTCTATCCTCCTAAATCCATATGATCAATGCATGGATATGAGCAAAAACCCAGCAGCTTGAAGACCTCAGCTGGAATACCGTCAGGGCTGCAGGCTTTTCCGTTTCTCATCCGTTTGATTGCTTGTTGCAGCTCTCGCATCGATAGCGGCTCACCCATAGATTCTGCCTCTGGAATGTGTTGAGCGCTTCCCACACCTCGACAACTGCCTCCCTCAAAAGGCCACCAATGACATGGAGATCCAACAGTGGATCAGCTGTGCCAGCTCAGCCTTCGACAAACCACGGCACCAAACGTTTAACCACAAAGACCTCCTCAAGTCGACAAAAAGCCCTGGTGAGCAGAGCAGTTATCTTCACCAGGCCCCCTGTGCTGCAGTGAGACCCGGGGCAGAATGTTTCACTCAGTGGGGGAGGAGCACACGCCCGACCCACTCGAGTGCGAAATAGCGCCTGATAACGTCAAGCGAGCGTCACGCTGTTTAACGCCCGCGCGATATTTCGGTCAGTGCGCGCGCTTTAAAACTCGGACGCGCGCTGACCGACAACTAGGAGGGCGATTAAGCCCATTAACGAGGCAATTAACAGAGATTTTTTTTGTTGCCTGTCTAACGTTAGGGTTGGCGGGCGGGCGAATCGGCCAGGAGACCTCCGCGTTTTCCAGGAGACCTCATCCAGGGACGGGGGGGGGGATGCGGTTTCCGTGATAAATGAAAATTAAAATAGATTCCTGTGGGCAGCTTTCTCATTACCTTCGTTTTCAGGTGACTGATTATGGAGCTTGGATATTTCATTCCGTTTCTGCGGCCTTTAATTTTTTGGTTGTTCAGGTCTTCGGCTCCCCCGGGGCAGCTCTCTGCCTTCAGGGAGCTTTTTGCCAGCTCTCGCCCGTGCTCACCCTCCTCCTACCTCCACCCCGGCCACGCTGAACCTCTCAGCCCGCCTTTCACACCGGCTGGCCGTTAATTGGCAAGCCAGCCAGCGTGAACTCACAGTCGGGGGTCGATCGCAGTCGGCAGTCTGTTCCCTTGGCTGCTCCTGGGTCCCGTCCGCCGCGCTCACCAGCCAAACGGTAAATTCTGCCCCTAGACTGTGTCTCAGAGACACATCAGAGCGCTGGAGAAATTCTACCAGCAATGCCTCCGCCACATCCTCCATATTCACTGGGAGGAACATCGGACAAATGATCATGTCCTTCATGGAGCCAGCTCCACAAACAGTCAGGCAAAAACCCAACAAAATGAATTTGGATGGACTGGACTGGACAGGGCGGACATCTCCCCTGCCCGGTCCTGTTTTCTCAACTCGCAACTGGTTAGCTGTCCAGGGCGGACAAAGAAAACTCTCCAAAGACACTCTGAAACTCTCCTCGAAGTGCAGCAGCATCGACATTCATAACTGGGAGGAGCTTCAAAATGATGACAATTTGTCCATCAAGCTGCGTCGCACTTTGAGTCTCAACGTCTCCATGATGAGGCAGAGCAGCGACAGAGAAGGAAAGAAAAGGAAGCAAATCCCGCACTCCGGGTCCCACTGCCTCATGGGACATCCTGCCCCATGTGCCCAAAGACCTGTGGCTGGAGAATCGACCTATTTAGTCACGTGAAACCCCCATGTGTAGACATCCTCCTCTAATCAAAGAACAGTTGTCACCATCGCTGATGTGTGTGTGTGTGTGTGTGTGTGTATGGGCGTGGGTGTGTGGGCATGTGTGTGTGGGTTTGTGCGTGTGTGTGTGTGTGGGGGGAGGGAGGGATGGAGTGTGGGCATGTGTGAGTGTGCATATGTGTGTGTGTGTGTGTGTGTATGTTCATGGGTGTGAGTATGTGTGTGCATATGATTGTGTGTGTGTGTGTATGTTCATGGGTGTGAGTATGTGTGTGCATATGAGTGTGTTCGTGTGTGTGAGTGTGTGTGTGTGGATGTGTGTGGTTGTGGGGGTGTGTGCATGTGAACTTGTGGGTGTGTGGGTGGGGGTGTGCATAGGTGTGTGTGTGTGTGTGTGTGTGTGTTTGTGTGTAGGTCAGTGTTATGACCGATGCAGTTGGTAAAGCTGAGTTATTTAAAAATCCCAGAGACAAACTTTAAACAACTGTCATAACCTATAATTTTAAGTGGTATGTTTGAGATGCGACTCCAAATTCAGGAATCAGACCATCAGTTCTCGAGAGGTTTACATTAAACTACATAAAACATTTTATTAATTTACACAAGTTAAATATATACACATGTCTACAAATTACTACTATCATAACTTTTAACCAATTCCCAAACTAATCTCCATTAAGGCAACAGCAACCCTTAGACTTAACCCGACACCAGGCAAAGCATTTTCACCTTACGAATTCAAAATGAGGTTCTTTTCACTTTGGTTCCTGTGGAGACAGTTGGAGACTTCCAGCTGCTTTTTAATATCACATTGCCTCTGCCCTGCACACCCGAAAACTGCTGAAGTTATACCTACCACTGCCCATTGAATGTAAATTTTCATTGTATCACCAACCTCTTCTAACAATAAAACCCCTTTCATAGTATCAATTTTATTAGGAATATAAACATGTTGCTTGGTAGCTGCTAGATAAGTGTCAAGTTTTCACCCCACTTCTTGAATGCTCTATTCAAACAAATGCAAATGCACGCTATCTCTCTTACATATTAAAACTAGTACACATCAAAGCACCCAAACTAGCTGGCTTTAATCCAATTAAGACACATCCACAGACTAAACCTCGATTTTAAAATAACAATATTTTCCAATAATATTATACACATTAATCACTTCATGACAGTGTGTGTATGGGTGGGAGTGTATGTAGGTGTGTGTGCATAGGCGTGTGTGTATGTGAAAGTGTGTTTGTGTGTGTGTTTTCATGTGTGTGTGTGTGTGTAGGTGTGTGTGTGTAGGCGTGTTGAATGTGTGAGTGTGTAAGTGCGTTTGTGTGTGTGTGTTTTCATGTGTATGTGTGTGTAGGTGGGTAGGTGTGTGTGTGTGTGTAGGTGTAGGTGTGTCTCTGTGTATGTGTGTATATTTGTGTAGGTGTGTGTCTGTGTGTGTAGGTGTGTGTGTGTGTGAGTGTGTTTGTGTGTGTGTGTCTGTGTG